>NW_016195976.1:1442-2969 GCF_001687245.7 Rhagoletis zephyria | reverse complement strand
CACCCGTTCTCAAAGCACCGGATGCACATCCGCCTTCCTTACGTTTGGGTGAGAACTACGCACCGTAGACGATGTCCAGCATGATCTTAGAGCAGTGATCCAATCTGAGAATTTCATCCATGAGATCACTCCTTACCTGACTAATATCGCTGACGCATTCAGAGCAGCCAAAGAACGAGAACAAAAGCAGCAAGATTACAACAAAGAAACCACAAATTCCCAGCGACGTGAACACAGCCCTTTCNGCCTTCCTTACGTTTGGGTGAGAACTACGCACCGTAGACGATGTCCAGCATGATCTTAGAGCAGTGATCCAATCTGAGAATTTCATCCATGAGATCACTCCTTACCTGACTAATATCGCTGACGCATTCAGAGCAGCCAAAGAACGAGAACAAAAGCAGCAAGATTACAACAAAGAAACCACAAATTCCCAGCGACGTGAACACAGCGCTTTCGAAGTGGGGTCAAAAGTCCTTGTCACTACCCACGTCCTGAGCAATGCAGCAAAGGGTGTAACATCGAAGTTCGCTCCAAGACGTGATGGGCCCTGCGTCATCATTGAATGCAAAGGTGCAACTACATACGTTATTGCACACGAAGACGACTTGCAACAACCACTTGCTATGTACCACGCATCAGCGCTGACTCCTTATATAAGTGCCACAGATGCCCGCGAGGTTCCTGTCAACATTATACGCCGACGGGGGCGTCCACGGAAGTCTCGGAAGTAGGCTGCCTCATCGGGACGATCTCAGCATCCTAGGGGGAGNTCAACATTATACGCCGACGGGGGCGTCCACGGAAGTCTCGGAAGTAGGCTGCCTCGTCGGGACGATCTCAGCATCCTAGGGGGAGTCTGAAGCAATCATATATTTCTTAAATTCTAAATTACTCTAATTGTTCATTTCATGTTTTATTGTTTGTTTGNACTGAAGCAATCATATATTTCTTAATTTCTAAATTACTCTAATTGTTCATTTCATGTTTTATTGTTTGTTTGCTGGTCATTGAAAACATCACGTAATGTATTGTAATAGATTTCATAAATAATTGCGACCCTGCGGGGTTTTGTGTAATAGTGTAACAAACTCCATTTTGTGCAGCGCTTGCAAACACACTACGGCAACCCCTGTTGGTTTTCGTTTGCTTGCGTTCGAGTTTGCCGACGATCGACAATTCAATTGGCTTTGAGCTTGCGAAGGCATAAGACGTGTGCGCACAATAATACTTTGGGCAACACGCCGAGCATAAGCAAAGACTACAAAGTTCAATAAAGTATATGTAAAGTATATGTGTACTGCGTTTTATTTGTACATATATTCGGGAGGACAACAAATACCATCGTACAAAAACACTAGAGTGCCGGCTGGATAGAGTTGCTAGTGGAGTTGCGCGCACAATATTGCTTTGGGCGGCACTCCTCTCTTTTTTTTCCCTCGTCCACATGAGCTACGATCTACGATCGTCGAGCAACTCACGCGTTCCACTGGTATCCCACGTGGAGTCCCAACCAGCAATACACTC
>NW_016195976.1:0-1386 GCF_001687245.7 Rhagoletis zephyria | reverse complement strand
AAACATCACGTAATGTATTGTAATAGATTTCATAAATAATTGCGACCCTGCGGGGTTTTGTGTAATAGTGTAACAAACTCCATTTTGTGCAGCGCTTGCAAACACACTACGGCAACCCCTGTTGGTTTTCGTTTGCTTGCGTTCGAGTTTGCCGACGATCGACAATTCAATTGGCTTTGAGCTTGCGAAGGCATAAGACGTGTGCGCACAATAATACTTTGGGCAACACGCCGAGCATAAGCAAAGACTACAAAGTTCAATGCGTTTTTTTTGTACATATATTCGGGAGGACAACAAATACCATCGTACAAAAACACTAGAGTGCCGGCTGGATAGAGTTGCGCGCACAATATTGCTTTGGGCGGCACTCCTCTCTTTTTTTCCCTCGTCCACATGAGCTACGATCTACGATCGTCGAGCAACTCACGCGTTCCACTGGTATCCCACGTGGAGTCCCAACCAGCAATACACTCCAGCGTTACATTGTAATATAAACATTTCTAAACTAAATGTATTTTTTGATTGTTCTTCGTATTTTCTGTCTTTTTTTAGTGCCTTATTTTGCTTTTTTTTGCAATACCTAGTGCCTTTTCCTGCCTTTTTCGCTATTTTGTTTTGCTTTTNGCTGTAAATTTAAAGAATAAATAAATACCTTTTTCGGGTGTGTAAAGTAATCAAACAAATTATGTTAAGCTAATATTTTTGTATATTTACTCTTACGTTTAGGGGCGTCTTCAATTATTTCCTTATTTAGTTCTCTTATTTTTGTGAACACTTGGATCTAAAGAATAACTTCTTAATTTTTATATCACAATCAATATTTAATGCTTGCTCAATGTGGTTTTTAATATATTCAATAGTAATGAGCAGATTTTCTCCGTTCAGTGCTACAAAAATCGATTCAAGGTGTGTCATGGTTTCCATCCTAGTAGCACTAGGTAGTGATAAACCACCCTCACTCAAATGGCTCGCCTATGGCAGTGATGGATTATCTTTGCTTTTAAAGGAAGTGCTGGGAGTGTCATCTTGAAGCTTGTTGCATATATAACCGGCTAAATTTTTCAGCCCGTCGTATTCCAAATCATCGGACTCCTTCGTCTCGATTTCTAGTGGAGTGACTTTCATGGGTCTCAATATAGAACCTGCATAAGAAGTACCATAATAATATGTATTGTGTTAATAGAAGAGTTGGTTGAAAAAACTGTAAGGATAGGCTGATCTACTTCTAGATCAGGGGTATCATCAATTTCTACGTTACACTCGGTGAATATGGCGGCCCCATTGCGCCCAAGTATGTAACTTCTAAGCCTGTATTTAAATTGTTGTTGGTCTGGATGATCGTGTAATCCACCCTTCGCACGAATCACCCCAAACAAATTTTCTAAT
>NW_016195975.1:0-2969 GCF_001687245.7 Rhagoletis zephyria | reverse complement strand
TTTATAAGCAAAGAAACCTACCAAAATTTTAAGCGTCCTACCATCCTACAAACGAGAAAAAAACCTACCAATTTTGGTTGAAAAACCCCAACATGGCAACCCTGGTCGCAATTACATATCGAGGAACTGCGACCAGTTATTTAAGACTAAAGCTGATGCCAGATAAAACGCTTGCTTCGCTTTGCGTGACAGATTCGCTTTGACAGATAAAATGAATTGTATGAAAATGCACAAAGCATGCCACATAGATCTCGTTGCAGCTGCAACGCGAAGCGAAGAGATGGCCAACTCCCATCTTTTTTCGCGCGTTGACAATCAGCCGGTTTAATATTTATTTTCTTTCGTCCGAATTCGAGTTTGCATGCAGAAACATAACATTTTAATTACATTGATGATATTTTTAAAGCTAAATATATGTATGAAATCCACAGCAATTTTGACGGGTAAAAGAGCAGCAAAAAATTGTTTTCTTGGCGTTCATTGTGGCATACCTTTGCGTCTGGCGCTTTGCTAGCAAAGTTATAAATGTAACGCAAAGCCACAGAGTTTTATCTGGCATCAGCTTAAAATCTGATTAATGTTGTTTGATATTACAAATTTCACACCATTAAAAATGTCAATGTGGATGACCAAAACAAACAAGGAAAGTCAGTGATGCCAAATAAATAAATAATGCCGTTAGTTCACTCGGTAAAATATTCCTGTTTGCAACTTTTGTGTCACGGTTTTTGTCACAGTCACGGATGGAAATCATTGTGACTGCAAAGTCACAGTCACAAATAACGTTGTTCTTCAAAAGTCACGAGATCGCCCATCTCTAATGCATATAAGTTTGAACTTCTGCCCAAAATTGCATTGCATTACTTATGTATATTATTCATTTTACAAAAATGATTCTATTAAACTGAATTATTATTTTTTCAAATGATACCATCACTGTAAATAAAGTTTTTAAACCGTCCTCATGCGATGCGCGTAAACATTGCCCACCGAAAACCTACTCACTTTTTTAATCGTATCGAAATTATCTGGTAACATTAAATACATATCGCACACCATCTTCAAAAGTGACACAACTCAAAATTACACGTTAGTCAGAAAATGAAAAAACCAATTTCGTAGCACATGCTAATCATATGGGCAAGGGAGACTTTACCTTAAGTTTTTTTCAACAAATTATCACAAAAATTTGCTCCACCTTTTGCTTAAAGGTAAATAAAAGTTCTGTGTACATTTTTAATGCATTATTTTAAAAATGCCAAATTTTGAGTTGTGTCACGTTTGACGAACGTGTGCGATATGTATATACATATGTACTATATTGAATAAGAGCAAAAGCTAAAAATCCGTCAACGAATTTATCAAAAAGCTGGATTTTCCGCTTTCCGCAATTTCTCATTTCCTGCCGCTAAATGGACTTCGAAAAGGCAAAAATATTTCCCTAATCCGTTGTACAAAACTGAAATGAATGTGGTGCAAACAAATTTTGGGAAAGCGCTCATAGCCGCTTTTAATTTTCCTTTTCCACGTTTTAAAAATCTTAGGTAAAGTGGTTTGCACATATTTCACTATATCCTCAAATGTTTTTTTTTTGCTTACTTTGTACTTTATAATCATTATACGCTGTGATTTTGCAAATTTTAAGCAATTTATGAATCTTGTTACGGTCTCATTTCGCAGCATGTTAAACTGTTTTCCTATTCTAAAAACCCGACATTTCCTTTGTTCCTTTGGCTCCTGTGTTTAC
The DNA here is from genome assembly GCF_001687245.7 of Rhagoletis zephyria. Lineage (NCBI taxonomy): Eukaryota > Metazoa > Arthropoda > Insecta > Diptera > Tephritidae > Rhagoletis > Rhagoletis zephyria. The sequence continues at coordinate 1,222 of NW_016195975.1, read as the reverse complement.
CACAATTTTTTAAGTCTGCTTAGAAATTTCGTCCACATTTCATTCCGCATACGTTAGACAAAAAAAAAAAAATCCAATGCTAATATAACCAAAATGTTGAATGTCCTTGTCCTAAATGGCATTGGTTTTTCACTTTTCGGACACCCCCTCTTCATGTAAACAAAAAAATTACCCATCATAGCAGCGCGATGTAGTGCCGTAGCACCTGCTTTTGTAACAGCGTCCACATCGACCTTGCCATCTTCGATTAACATTTTGCATATTTCTAAATTGCCATTGCGCGCTGCGTAATGAAGCGCTGTGTAGTCGAAGTCATCGCGGTCCATTGATTTGCCGCGACTAATGAAATTACGTACGCGCTCCGGCTCGTTGTAGATAGCTGCATTCAAAAAAAAAAAAGAGAAAATAATAAATGCACGTATGTAACTATTTGAAATGTGTAAATATATTTACTCTACTGGCATAAGCGCGGCTGGTTATCTGGTTATATTGTTATATTTGATTCAGTTTGCAACAATAAAGCCCAGTTTTTCAGTTGATGACTGTGGTTGAAACTTAGTTTAAACGCGCCAGCACTGAGAAACTGGCCCTAAGATACACTGGAGAATAGTAATCTTTTAATAGGTAACCTAATAAGCAGCGAGACAATATTGAATTTAAGCCTGTAAAGGTATTATATCCCATTTTTATGAGAAGAAAATTCAGATGGTAAAACACTACTGTCACCTGAATTAATTGCCCGTTTCTAAACGGCTGGTCGACAGATTGCACGGAAACTTGGCTTTATTAATAAAGAAAGTATCTACTAACAATCTACAAACAAAAAAATCGTAAACCTGGCCTTTACTCGGGGCATTCAAGTTCCAATAATTGTTTGGGAGACTGCGCGATAGACGAACTATTTTTGAACACATAATTTGTTGAACGATCTTTGATAGTAACGGAACAGCTCGTTGAGTATCTAAATTATCTTCCGAAAGCTTTCCAAAGTCCGAGCTTTTGCCCATCATATGTGACCTCCAAAAAACAATAAAAATGCCAAATGGCGTTCAGCACGCTTGCTATGCCACTGCTTTGAAGTAATTTAATGAAAACAATGGGAAATACTCAAAAATAAGGTTTTCTATGTGCACAATATGCAGTAATTCTAGAATTTGGATTTTTTACCAAACTTTCTTATGTCTAAGTTTATTTTTTTGCTACTCACCAGCGTTCCAGATGC
>NW_016195973.1:0-2969 GCF_001687245.7 Rhagoletis zephyria | reverse complement strand
ATTTTTTCCGGGAAGTGGTCCAGGGACCGATCTATTCCAAAAAATCGCATTTATGGTCCGATTTGCTTAAAATTCGGTAGGTAAGTAGTTTTTTAGCATATATTAGGATATATGGTCCATTTTTTCCGAGAAGTGGACCAAGGACTGATCTATTCGAAAAAATCGTATTTAAGGTCCGATTTGCTTAAAATTCGGTACGTAGGTAGCTTTTTAGCATATATTAGGATATATGATCCATTTTGTCCGAGAAGTGGACCAGGGACCGACCTGTTCGAAGAAATCGTATTTATGGTCCGATTTGCTTAAAATTCGGTACGTAGGTAGATTCCTGTTTTCCAATTTTCATGCAATTTCAAATATAAATAGCTTTAAGTAACGACCATATCAAGGGGCGAATTCGTCACTAGGCAAGATTTTTTTGCGCCAATCAGAAACAAAGGATACTGTCAAAATATAATTATAATATATAATATATCTCAATTAATATATATTTAGAAAGCCGTTTGTTAGTTATCGCAAGGATCGAGAGCGGCTGAACCGATTTTTTTGAAACTGCCACCTGCCGCACGTGTCCCAAGGATGGTTTTAGGCTGAAAAGAATCTATATGTAAAGGGGGCGTGGCAGGGTCATATATGCTAATATATGCTCAAAAGCTACTTACGTACTAAATTTAAGGCAAATCGGACTATAATAAGATTTTTTCGAATAGACTGGTCCCTGGTCCACCTACCCGAAAAAAAGTAAAACTTTTTAGCCTAAAACATGGTGGTTACCGAAAGCTATTTGTATACAAAATNGATTCCTAAAGTAAGTACAAAAGATTAGACATGGATTCGACAAGTATTAGAGACATGAGCCACTTAACAATAGTAACAGTTTTTTATTTTTTGAACTTTGAATTGTATCGTTATTGCACAGCACCATCGATATATCTATGACCTTTCGCCATTTTTCGGCTAGCTCTATAATTTCATCAGTATAGTACTTTTGTGGATTATCGGCGAAAGCTTTGGTCAAGTGGTTTCCAGCGGCTCTTCGGTCGGGCGATTTTTTACCACCAATAAAGTGTTGCTGATACCGAAACAAATGAAAGTCAGACGGTGCAAGGTGCGGATTATACGGTGGATATATTAAAGTTTTCCAACCAAGCTCCGTCAATTGGTTCCGAGTCATCAAATGTGTGTGTGGCCTTGCATTGTTATGAAAAAGCAGAGTATTAAAATGAAAAAGCATGCTGCCATAAATGTCATTTGTCATACAATTAGGGGATTCACAAGACGTGTTAACCGTCGTAAAATCTTAAGCTTAACACTTGTTTATGTAAAATAGCGGTTAAAATGGTTGGGGGGTTGGCTAATTATATATTCTTTATCAGTTTAAAAGAATTTCGGTTTAGTTAGAAATCCCCTAAAACCATTTTAATTAAAAAAGATGTTAACCTTAAGATTTTACGACGGTTAACACGTCTTGTGAATAATCCCCTAAATATGTCGATATTACCAACATATTATTAAAAAAAAAAATACGTTATACGTGTTTAAAAATTGAAACATTAGAAATTGTTAAAGTTTTTTTTTTCATTTACATTTCATATGTTTTTATCTTTTAAGTTAAATTTTTGTGTAAAAAAAAAGTTATGTTAAAATAAGGAAAAAATGTGTTTTGTAAAATTTAGAGAATAAATGAAAAAAAAAGAAATTGTTTGTTCTAAATTGAATAAAATAGATACAAGTTGTACATGAATACACCTCCCTTCCCTTTAATTTTCAACGCCGAACATTTTAGGCTATTTAAAAATTGAAATTGCATTATGAGAAAGTCAAATTTCGTGGATTTTCACAACAATGTTCTCGATTTTCGGAAGAAAGGCGTTAAAATCAAAAAAAAAAAGTACGGAAACGCCCTCTGGTGGCCCTCAAAAGAAAAAAATTAATGCCAGAAATGGATTCCTCGACCCCTACCACCCCCAGATACACATTTTGGCTAGTTTACAATACAGATGTTTCAACACTTTAAAAAAAAAAAACTACTTTTGAAAAAAAAACTAGATAGAAAAAATCGCTGGCTCGAAATTCTTTTTAGACCTATGGTTTCTTGGGCAAAAATGCTTGAAATGAAATGCTTTTGATGCAAAAAACTTACCCGCCCTAATATATATGTATAAAAGCATATGCAGATGTACTCTGCCAACACAAACAAATAGATGCAATAGTTTTTACATTTGCATTTATGTATGCATTCGTGCATATTTATGCACATATTTATGCACACGCTCCCCGCGGTGATTTTTGTTTTAGTGTTGCTACTGCTTTTTCTATCTTCCACAGAGACTTTAAATCCTGCCGTTGCATAAAAATTGGATAGATGGGGGTAGAAAGTACTTATGACGTCAATTTCATCAGCTGCTTCGTCTATGCACGTTCACCCACATATTTACACACATACTCTTACATTTAAATATACACACAAACATACTCGCACGTATCAAAAATGTTTCTCAAAATTATATTAAATCAAAATTTGTAATGTTGGATGATATCTACATATGTATGTATTTATTAGGTGTGTACCTTACATCAAATCAGTCGATTATTTTCTGCAAAAAGCACAGTAAAACCACTCTACCTTATATATATTAAACTTGAGTTCAAAAATATGTAGTTTTTTTTTTTTTAATTTCTGACAATTGAAAAATTTTGAGTTAATACACTCTTCAAGACCGTGCCCGATATGTGCAGATATGCGTGCAAACAGCGAAGGCACGCATATTTCCAAGCATTATAGAACGCACTTAAATTTTTTAAATTGCCAATGGCGAAGTAGCATCGCCGCGAAGAAGGTGTATTTTAAGCGTAACTTAAGTACATGTGTCTGTATGTAGTATGTTCTCGTATACGTACTTTTAACATTCTTAGTTATTCTGTGTGAAGCATTTTTCTTTCGGTATCGCAAAATTTAGCTCTGGTGT
>NW_016195972.1:0-2970 GCF_001687245.7 Rhagoletis zephyria | reverse complement strand
GTTAAATCGATTTCATGAATTTTATTTAAAAAAAAATTGGCGATTTTTGTCGATTTTTTTTCAGAAATTGCGCTTTTTTTAAAACAATCTGGACACCCTGTGTACTTTGGACTTTTCATTTACAAGAAAAATGTCTAATAAAGTGCTGTTAGTATGCGAAAAATGGGTAGGTATCGTACAATTAACTGGAAACAGACCCAGGTTTTCCATTGAGAGCGAGAATTTAGTTTCCGTTAGCAAATCACTGTTGAAATCACCAGTCAGAATAATATCCCTGTAATTGAGTGTAAGATTTTCGATAAAATCGACGAAATTGGAATATGCAATCTGGCGATTAGGTCTGTACACAGCCAAGTAAGATTTTATTTGTTTTAGTGACCATTTCGACGAAAATATACTCGATATGGTCTTAGACGTTCGATTCGCATTTCAGTTGACATGAAATACCAGATCTTACATATATAGCGACACCACCACCATGCCCAATTCTATCTAGACGAAAGACTTTATAACCACTAACACAGACTAAATCATCAATATGACACAAAGAGAAACAAGTCTCAGATATACATAGGACATCAACATTTGCACATTCAAATATGTACCGTTTTAGGTTGCAGGCTATGAGCATTAAGATGGCAAACCTTTAGACCATGTTTTTGTTTACCAATGAGCAGTATCATATTATATATTTTCATATTTACATTTGAAGTTATATGAATTATCGTAGACAAGAAAAGGGGAAACGCCATTTCAATGATCAATTGAAGAAGGAGTTTCCATTCCTCATATCGAAGAAATATACATCTTAAGTGTAGAAGTTAGTCTTATTTTGAATGACTTTGTTCTTCGATATAGATCTCGATTAGAACAAAAATGTCTTCTCTTATTTATAAAAAATGTCGGACTTAGAGAAATCAGTCATATTTTTTTAATTTGTCGTAAGTAAATTTGACAGATATTGAATCCTGTTTCAACGTTTTATCTAAAGAAATATATTAAAATATACGACAATTGTCTGTTTGAAGAAATAGGAGAACTGATGTCTGGGGCCTTTTTTGTAAAAGTGACGGGTGCGACAATCGTCGATTTTTCTACAAAATATCACAGCCAGAATTGTCGGCGACATTTTTTCTGTTTCATATAAGCATGTAGGCAACTGTGAAAATTTTTGGAAAGCAACAGTAACAACACTGGAATATTGTCGACAATGGTGATGACAATTGCCACTCTGGCACAATTGTCGCGACAATAGCGACAAAACCAAATAGCTCCGTCTTAATGTTTTCACAGGAGAATTTTGTCAATTTATTTACTACATGGTAATTGAGGGCATTTAATTTTTTTCAATAATTTGAATATTTCTAAAAACTGAAATAATGCAATTGCAATTATTACATATGAATTACATTTAAATTTCATATGACTGGCGACAATTTTGTCAACGACAATTTTAAGACCCGGCAATGACAATTTGTCACTTGTTCCATGAATTTTCTCATGGAATTGAAGCGGTGGTGACAATTGTTTTTATGAAACAAAACACCCATCAAGCTGTCGAATTGAAACTGGCAATACGGAAAATGCCTTTCGTTACAAATTTTCACTGAAATAGGTCTGTTAAAATTCAAAATGACACTTCATTGTTCGGAAAATTGGTCATTTTGAACAGTCTGATAAATTTTAAAAATTATTTGTGAAACTGGGGATCAGCGTTTAAAAGTGCTTTAATTATTCATTTGCTTCGACTTTGCTGTGGCTGTGAGAATTTTCAAAGCCAACAGCAAAGCGAAAGTAAAAACAAAAAACCGAAGCTGTACTGTCGATTTGCTGGCGAGCAGCGCGACGATAAAGCGACAGCAGTATGCTGTGCTGTGAAGATATTCACTGGACGAAAGCAAAGCAATAGCAAGAGGAATTTCGACTGTTACAATGCTGCGAAGATATTCGCAGATTTCTGAACAGTTCTCAACGACGGCCATATGTAAACATATACCCATGGCTTTCATCACACAAATATGAAGATATGAACTTGCAATGCCTTTAGTTAAATTAGGGATGCACAGCAGAGGTGCACGCAGTCGACGTCGCGGGCAAACTGCGCGCACGCGAGCGTGCTAGGCGAGGTGAAGTGAGCTGTACGGAGATGGCATCGTATACATATTAACCACTACACACTTATTTTCAAGTAAAAATGCGTGTATGTATGTGTACTTTTGCGACAACTGAGCCAGTGTGGCATCAGGCCACCAGTTTTCCAAAACAAAAGCGCCAAGTTTTTATTATCATGTTTAATAATTTTTTTGATTCAGTAAAAAGTGTATATACATATCCATTTCCTCATCTTTTTATTAATAAATTAATTTCAATACATTTATAACAACGCAAATCATATTTAATTTACCTATTCCTCACATTTTATTCAGTAAATTAATTCCATCTTAATGTAGAATATTAGTGTATAGTGTATACATACATACATATGTACCTATGCGTTCGGTGTGCTTAAATTAAAAACGCATCACTAAATACCGCACCAAGCATTGAATTCCAATTATTTTGGCTTTTTGGTTTCCCAAAAGCACTAAATTTAGTGCAAAATGCACGACCATGGCAACAGTGAGCTGAGCACATCAATGCTCAAACAGTGATGCCAGACCAAGTATTGAGTAAATGCGCTATGTATATTTTTCTTTTAAAGCAAAAGTCCAAATTGGCGAGGGTATTGATTTTTGGTTCTGATAAGATTCACAAACTTCTCTTAGGACTTAATTAAAATAATCAACATTATTTGTTGACGAATTTATTTGTGTTCGTATGAAATAGTAGCTTATGTCTGGAGGCTGGCTTTAGTAAAATGTCCCATTTCCTATATTCCTTAAACCACAAGGAATTTTTTAATGAAACTTTATACGAATATAGACTTGCTAGCATCGCCATTAACATTACCGTCTTTTACGTTTATTTTCA
>NW_016195971.1:0-2970 GCF_001687245.7 Rhagoletis zephyria | reverse complement strand
ACACCGTCAGACTCGCAAATCTTTTGTAATTCTCCGTTTTGTTCTCTCGTACCTGTAATTTTACTACCTTCTTCAGCCATTTTTTGTTTTTTACAAGAAAGCGTGCAGTTGTTCTGTTACTCTCGTCCCATTTTCTTTTTATAGTAGTAAGTAAATCTTTCACATCACTTCTTAGGTCTGGATGGAGCGTGATAGTTTTATTTTGCTTTTTAGATAGATGTTTCTCCCGACTTTTGGTTTTTACACCCACTTCCAAATGCAATTGTTTAAACAATGCATCAAAAATTTCACGCAGAGTGCTCTCTAATATAGTAGTACTTTCTGACATCATTTAAATTCTAAAAACATCAAAATCTTGACAGAAATAGTTTTTTACATAATTTAAATCTTTTAAACNCTTCCAAATGCAATTGTTTAAACAATGCATCAAAAATTTCACGCAGAGTGCTCTCTAATATAGTAGTACTTTCTGACATAATTTAAATTCTAAAAACATCAAAACCTTGACAAACAATTTTTTACATAATTTAAATCTTTTAAACATAAAAAAAATTAAGAATCGCGTATAAAAACTGATGTCCAAACTACATTGGCGGCTTGTGGAAGGTGGTTTTCACCAAGGTGGATGGGAAAAACTTCAATATATATGGAAAAGAAAATTAAACCGCCCATCTCGACCACTCTCGTAACTATATTCCTAATTTATCATAATGAGTAAACAAAAAAAATCAATCCGTAGATATCTATGTCTTACGTCAGTTTTTAGATGGCGTGACAATGAAAAAACATGTTTTACTCTAGATAACAAAGTCCATGAACGGATGCTTGAAAACTGTTATTTTTTTTTTAAGATAATACCACAATTTTAACAATGACGAAAGCTCTTAATTTACGAAAAGTTCGGAGTGAATTGCTAGCAACAGTCACTTCGATCTCCTGTAACTCTAAATCCCTTAAAAGAATCGACTTGTTGTATCATAACGATACGCAGTAGAGCTCTCTTAACAATATAAGATGGTTATGCATACGAATGCAACAATTTTTTTGTTGGAATTTTGGCCAGGGTTTTCCAAAAATTGGCCACTACAAAAACACACTTGAAAGCAAAAAATATATTTTTGTTATAAAGAAAAATATTTTATTCAACAATTTTTATTGAGCTCGAGGCCGTTTTTTAATGAAAACTTATTGTGGAAAAGCAACAATGGTTTTCATTAAAAAACGGCCTCGAGCTCAATAAAAATTGTTGAATATAATTGTTATAAGGCCATAAAATAACAAAAACAAAGAAAAAAATGTTATACAAAAAATTACTAACCGATTTTTAGAAAATTGGTATCGTAGTAAAGGCTACCAGCAAACTTATACTTTCTTAAACCCAAAAATTAATTTTTATATACACAAAAAAATATAATTAAAAACATTTTTCCCTCTATATAAACTCTTGCCCCCTAGATGAAAGGCTGGCTACGCCCTTGTATACAATAATGATTCTAGTATCTTCATTTATGTATATTGTAACCGTCAATATCTAATAAAGAGAAGTGTTAAATTTTTTTTTTATCTAAAACGAATAAAGTTGGAAGGACGAAATTCGAGGATGTGGTAGTTTACATATTAGTCCATGACATATTTCAATAATAAATAAAGGAAATTTCCAAGGATAAAGTTTTAAAAGGACTTCATACTTATTCGTCCTGGTGCACCCAAAAATTTAATTTTTTCTAATCTACAGAATTTTTTCTTTTAATTGATACTTAATAGTTAATCTACAATGCACCGCATCTTTTGAATAATTTTTTATGCAATCATATTCTAGAAATTTCAAAGTCCTTTAAAAAAAATTCTGACGTCAGAGAGAAAAACTAAAAGTAGTTTTACTATATTTGGCCCCCAGTTTTGTGAATATATTGATATNAAATTGGCTGTCGCACGGTGTTATATTTTAAGACTTCCACCAAAATATTTCGGAAAAGTATTAAGATTTACGTGTGCTGTACTGACTTGAAAACACCTCCAAAATGGAGCTCTTTATGAGTAAAATTAGTTTCTTAAAGATTTTTTGAAAAAAATCCGCTGAAATAACAAATTTTCAAAGGAATCGTAATAATGAAATTTTGGATGCTGTTTTTTAAATTTTTTCAAAGATTGGTTTAGACTTTTGAGGCATCATTGGTAAGGTATTTTGTGACCATTTTTATTCATTTGCTAATAAATTCATTCAAATGATGAAAGAGAACGAGTTTCATTCCAAGTTGGTATTGGAAAAAAAAATTGGGACGTAAATGAGTTGTTTTTGCACAGAAATATAAGGGTAGGAAATTTGAAATTTAATTATGATATCATTCCATCTCTCCGTTTAAACAATTGTTCTTTAAAGCTGGTCAGTAAAGTTACTAACTTGGGATTTGTGATCAACTCCTCTCTCAGCTGTACAGATCATACTAACTCGGTTGTAAACGAAGTTTATGGGACCCTTAGGTACCTCAGGCAATCTGCATCTTTTACACCAGTTAGTACTAGGCGTAAACTTGCCCTACAATTAATCTTACCGATAATTACATACTCTGAGTTGGTATATGGTAAGCTTGACTCTAATTCTGCTCGAAAATTGACATTCTATTTAATTATGTTACGCGGTATGTGTATGGATTACGGAAATTTGACCATATATCCGCTTGGAGGTCTTCTTCGCTACGATGTGACATCTTAGACTACATAAAAGCCAGGAACTGCATTTTCCTCTATAAATTTATACATACGAGAACCCCACGTTATCTGTATGACAAACTCATTTTTCCAAAGTCCGAACGTTCTTCTGACTTAATTCTGCCTTCATACAACTTTAAAAACCCTACCATGCCGTCAAAATCAAATTAAACCAAAGCAACTTTAAAACTTCCCTCCATATCTATTTCTCGTCTAGTTGATGAAACTTCTAAATATTTAAGTTTTTATCTAGCCCATAAT
>NW_016195970.1:0-2970 GCF_001687245.7 Rhagoletis zephyria | reverse complement strand
GTTGCATGTTTATTTAATTTCTTATCAACCTGAGACCCTTTCAAATGCGCACAATGTGTATACATATAAATGTGCTCGTATAATGGCTGCTTGTAAGATGATTCCCTCTACGAGTTGCATTTCACTGTTTTGTTGCTCTTGTTTTGTGTGTGTGTGTGTGTGGGGTTTTTTTTTTTGTGGCTTTAATGCAACAGGTGCAAGTTCATTTTCATTATATTTGAATAGTTTTGTAAATCATGCTGTGCTAATTGGATTATTCTACATATATTTTTTTGTTTCTTTGCTGTTTAATGATCCTCGCATGATCCTCGTGATTTGAAGATTATTTTTCGTGATAGTAAAGTAGTGAATAGTGAGCAGAAATGATAATAATTTTCGTGATTTCTGGCATGTAATGTTTGTGTTGACACATTTTCAGTGCCTTTATATATAAGTAAGTAAATTAGGTAAGGGAATGGAATAATCTAAGCCCAGCATATTTTTGTAAACATTTTTTTGTAAACAGTTCCAGTGCAGTTTTAAATTGAGAAATCGCATATAGATTGGCAAACTGTAGTGCAGTGTAGCTCATTCTTCTTAAAACGACAAAGGCTACGACGGTTACTATGCATGCGTATTCTGACGAACTTTTGTTCTGACGATTTCATCGGAAAAAAATTGGAAACAAACAAACGAACGTAAGGCTATAAAAATCTATGTATAATGATGGTTCCAAACTCAACGAAAAGGTCGGGGGAAGAGTTTCCTCACAGAGCTGGAACTAGAAACCTATTTGCGGATTTTTGGCCACAGTAATGTACAAGTATACCAGGCGGAGTTGCGGGCTATGCAGGAGGCCATCCGTCACCTGGTATAAATACACCAGGAGGAAAGGCAAGTCTTTCTTTTCTCTGGCAGTCAAGCATATTTGAAGACTTCAGACTCTTTCGGGGACAACACAAGACCTCTCACTGAACGCCCCCGATCTTTAAACGAGACGGCCCAGTATTATCGAATAGAACTCATGTGAGTGCCTGGATATCGAGATATTGTGGATAACTACAAAGCCGCCGAATTGGCCCGAAAAGATATGACAGGCACATCCTTCTGGAAAAGGACATGTTAGGAAGAGCACCATACAAGCATCAAATGAACGCTGGGGAAACCTCCCCTTCTGTGAAATCGCGAGGCTTACAGGTCACTGTCTATTAATAGGGTCTGTCTTCGTCCTGTTATATTTAGGCCACAGTTCACTTTATATTTTTCAAACCTGTAAATCCGACCACCTTTTCCATGCTTGTTCAAGAAAATGCAAACCACTTTCTCTAAAGCAGCGTCAAATTCCTCCAAGTAGGCTCCTACCTTCGCGGCTTTATCATTGCCTCCAATGATCCTATGGCCAGGACGCCAGGCAAGAGATACGCTTATTGATACAATCACTGTGGATAATTCCTTTTTACACTTTTGGACTAGCTGCTATTTGGCGTTAGGTGATGCTAGAGCTAACAGGATATATTTTTGCTTTCTTTATTCAACTGATGCCTTTTCTTAGAACCGTTTAGCCTTCAAGCTGCCGCTTGGAAGGTGCTTGCATCATTTCCTTGTCGGAGAGACAAGGAGACGCCGACTTTCTCGGAGTACACACCCTTCCCCACGGCCACTCTGCTCCACCCCCACTATTTTTGAATGGGACTCTCACTTGTATGCTTTTTAAGCTGAGGTTAGATACAACATTGTCGGCCTTTTGTCATTATAGTATTTCGTTGATCCCATTCCTGAATCGTTCCATGCCTGAATTGGCGAGCTCTCCATAGTCCTGACTCTCTGATTTTGTCTGAAGAATTCATGGCCACTACTTTTAGGTAGATATCAATGGGTATTAGGTGTATAATTTGGTTTAACGCCTCTGTTGGGCAGAACCTTAGTGTGCCCGTTATTCTTGCCCCCACTACTTTTTGTAAGCTACCTAATTTATTTACAAATTTATTTTTATTACAGCAAAATAAGTTCCCTTTCTGAAAGTCTTAAAAAATTTTTCTAGGCCATTTCATTCTCGCATGATATCACTTTCCTTCGCAGATTAATATGTATAAATCTTTCTTTGTTAACAAATGATGCAGCATCCTCATCAACCTCTTTACAGAATATTCATGGAATCATCTCATTTAAAATAACGGTCTGTTGTCCCAATTCGGCGACCTACTTTCAGCTGAAGACAACGTATTTCAACCCCCATAAATTTTTCAAGACATTTTAAGCCTTTGTTTGCAAACTCAGAAAATCGTTCGTTTTCAATGATTGGCATTTTAAACCGTTGTGTTGATTAATTAACTCGCATTAATTGCTGACCCAAAAAATTGAAAGTTGCAGCCGATATACTAAGTAAGTAAAAAAAAAATACACCAACGCCAAAAAAGAAATTAACAAAACCACAGAATTGCAGCGGTAAGCGCCTAATTGTTTGTTTTTTTTGCGCATTTTTGGTTTTTTAATTTGAACACGAAAACAACAAAAGCCAATCAAAATGCAATAAAACAAACGAATGCGCGAAATTTAACAGGCGAATAAATCAATTACAATGGTGGCAGCATTTTGCGGTCAGGTAATGAGTTAACTTTGTAAGAAAAACGCAACGAAAAATTTACGAATAAAAACTAAAAGATACGCGACTCAGTCCCCCTCCAAGATCGTTCTCGATGTGTTAATCCTTGGATAAATGTGGTTTGCCACACTGTGACACACTTTGTCATGTAATTTTGCGCTTTTGGTAACGTTATTGGCACGAAATTACCGCCAAAATAATAGGAGCAAAACGGTAATGTGTTTAAACGAATACATAAAAATGCAGCGAAAAAATACTTTGTTTGCAAAACACGACTGCATACGGCGCGAATTGACAGCTGTAATGATGTGTTGGCCGCCCATTGGCGTCGTCGTCGGCGTCGGCTGACTTGGTTGGCAAGCGAATGACGGAAGTACCAGGCGGGTGGG
>NW_016195969.1:1043-2970 GCF_001687245.7 Rhagoletis zephyria | reverse complement strand
TAGCCTCATGCGATTATCGATTATATTTTTTGTTGTTTCTGTGAAATATGTTATTTTTGTCAGTATTTTTCTTTTAATAAAAACGTGTTGTAATAAAAGTGAAAATAAGAAAAATATTTTGCCAGAAAAAATTATGGAAATCGGTTAACGTGTTAAAAATTTATGCGGTAACATACATAAAAAAATAATATTCCGATGAATTGATATCCTTCTCCTTTTTTTGCAGTCGGTTAAAAACTATTCAGCCTTATCATGGGTTTCATTTTCCCCGAACCGGTTCATTTTTCACTTTTAGTTTCCATGGTTTTACTATGGGCGGATGACAATTTTTCGGGTGAATTTTTTTCAGGTGGAACTCAGGATAAGGCAGATTATGATTTTTTCGAGTGACAATGAGAAAATTAGTGATTTCGATACTTTTTTAAAAATAAAATAAAGAAACGTTTTAAATTAAAATTAAATAAATTTTAAATTAAATAAATTAAAATTAAATAAACGAGGTACGAATAGCAATAACGAGGCTGTAAAATAACAAAGCTGTTGGAGCTGACAGCCTGCCAGCTGAGCTATTCAAGTACGGTGGCGAGGAGTTGATGAGGTGCATGCATCAAATGCTATGCAGAATATGGTCAGATGAACAGATGCCCGACGACTGAAGTTTAAGTGTGCTCTGCCCAATCCACAAGAAAGGTGACCCCGCCATTCGCGCCAACTACCGGATAAGACTATCGAGCGTATTGTGTGAAAGACTGAAGCCCACCGTCAATGAATTAGTTGGGCCATATCAGTGTGGCTTTAGACCTGGCAAATCTGCCACAGACCAGGTATTCATAATACGCCAAATCTTAGAAAAGACCCGCGATAAAAGGATGGACACTCACCACCTATTTATCGACTTTAAAGCAGCTTTCGACAGCACTAAAAGGAGCTGCCTATACGCCGTTATGTCTGATTTTGGTATCCCTGCGAAACTAATACTGCTGGGTAAAATGACGTTGAGCAATACCACCAGCTCTGTCAGAATTGGGAAACACCTTTCCGAGCCGTTCGCCAACCAGCGGGGCTTCAGAGAGGGCGAATCCCTTTCATGTTACTTCTTTAATATGATGTTGGAGAAGATAATAAGAGCTGCAGACTGAACCGCTCAGGAACAATTTACTACAAGAGCGTGCAATTGCTGGCTTATGCCGATGACATCGATATCATCGGTATCAAAACCGGGAAGTCTGTTCTGCCTTTTCCAAGTTGGATAAGGAAGCAAAGCGAAAGGGTCTGGTGGTAAACGAGGACAAGACGAAGTATCTCCTGTTATCTAACAAACAGTCAGCACATTCCCGCCTTGGCACCCATATCACTGTTGACAGTTATGATTTCGAGAAAGTAGACAATTTCGTTTATTTGGGAACCAGCATTAACACCGATAATAATGTCAGAATGGAAATCCAACGCAGAATCACTCTTGCCAACAAGTGCTACTTTGGACTAAGTAGGCAATTCTGGAATAAAGTCCTCCCTCGACGTACGAAAATCACGCTCTATAAGGCACTCATCATGCCCGTGCTGGTATATGGCGCAGAAGCACGGACAATGACAACATCCGATGAGGCGGCTCTTGGAGTGTTTGAGAGAAAGATGTTGCGGAAGATTTACGGGCCTTTACGCGTTGACGACGGTGAGTTACGCAGACGATGGAACGATGGAACGATGAGCTGTTTGAGCTATACAACGACATGGACATAGTGCAGCGAATTAAAATACAGCGGCTCCCCTGGCTTGGTCATGTCGTTCAAATGGACACCGACACTCCAGCTCTGGAAGTATTCAACTCGGAACCCGCTGGTGGAAGCAGAGGAAGAGGAAGGCCCCCACTGAAATGGAAAGATCAGGTGAAAAAAGACTTGGCTTCACTTGGCATTTCCAATTGGCG
>NW_016195969.1:0-925 GCF_001687245.7 Rhagoletis zephyria | reverse complement strand
GGGTCTGGTGGTAAACGAGGACAAGACGAAGTATCTCCTGTTATCTAACAAACAGTCAGCACATTCCCGCCTTGGCACCCATATCACTGTTGACAGTTATGATTTCGAGAAAGTAGACAATTTCGTTTATTTGGGAACCAGCATTAACACCGATAATAATGTCAGAATGGAAATCCAACGCAAAATCACTCTTGCCAACAAGTGCTACTTTGGACTAAGTAGGCAATTCTGGAGTAAAGTCCTCCCTCGACGTACGAAACTCACGCTATATAAGGCACTCATCATGCCCGTGCTGGTATATGGCGCAGAAGCATGGACAATGACAACAACCGATGAGGCGGCTCTTGGAGTGTTTGAGAGAAAGATTTTGCGGAAGATTTACGGGCCTTTACGCGTTGATGATGGTGAGTTACGCAGAAGATGGAACGATGAGCTGTTTGATCTATACAACGACATGGACATAGTGCAGCGAATTAAAATACAGCGGCTCCCCTGGCTTGGTCATGTCGTTCAAATGGACACCGACACTCCAGCTCTGGAAGTATTCAACTCGGAACCCGCTGGTGGAAGCAGAGGAAGAGGAAGGCCCCCACTGAAATGGAAAGATCAGGTGAAAAAAGACTTGGCTTCACTTGGCATTTCCAATTGGCGCCAGTTGGCACAGAGGAGAAACGACTGGCGTGCTTTGCTGAACTCGGACAAAATCGCTTAGGCGGTTACAGCGCCAAGTAAGAAGAAGAAGAATTACGTACATACCATTATGGTTATATACAGAAATCAGTTTTTATATATTTGTATATTTGCGTTTGAAAAGTCCACAAAAAAGTTAAAACCTATTGAAAGTCAAAATCTATTCATTATATGCATTGCCAATTCAATGAGTTGTCTAGTGTAGCGGCCGTATTTCAAAGCAAGTTAAGTGCAA
>NW_016195968.1:0-2970 GCF_001687245.7 Rhagoletis zephyria | reverse complement strand
AGCCTAAACAAAAAAATAATTTTATAAAAAATAAAAATAAAATAACAAATAGAAAATAAAAAAAATTTCCCTGCGCCAGGATTTGAACCTGGGGCCTCAGGTTTACCACGCGAGTGCTTTGCTCTGTCCGCCATTGTGACTGCTGGAGCGTCGCGAGCAAAAAGGCACACTTATGCCTTTCACGGGGCATGAATTGGCAGACTATCTCGTCAACTGGTATGATGCTACTAGTATTTATACTAGTAGATGCTGATGCATAGCCTGACAATTGACATCTCGTAGGACATCGCAATGTTAAAAATACCAGTCGCTAACATTGAAAAAGGNCCCTGCAGTGAAAAGCCAAACCAGTCAGTAAAATACCAGTTCATGAACTAGTATGTGCTAAAGCGATGGCCTACCAGTTCGATAATTTCGAAGAACTTAAGCTTTCAGCGACATCTGCCTTTGAATCGCCAAAACCAAACGTAGGTAAAACGCAATTAATTGCTTTTCTTACAAATGTCGGCTGTGGCGTCGCGTGAAAACTGACGGTTCTGGTGCTGAGATTGCAGGTTCGCGTCTGCTTGGAAGTGATTAACAGGCCTACCTAATATTCACGCAAGCCGGCAGTTTCCTGTCAAAAATTTCTCATGCACATACAACTTGTATGGAACTAACCAAAATTGAACGGCGTGCGTAAAAAGCTAACTCAAATTCCAAGATTTGTGCTGCGTGACATTTCGATTTGGTGTTTATGCTCATTTGACTTTTGGTGCGACTATGAATTCTGAACAAACTTTTGTATATTTGACAGAAATGCAACTGCAAATCACGCACGCAAATTGATTTCGGTTAANGATATTCACGCACGCCGGCAGTTTCCTGTCAAAAATTTCTCATGCACATACAACTTGTATGGAACTAACCAAAATTGAACGGCGTGCGTAAAAAGCTAACTCAAATTCCAAGATTTGTGCTGCGTGACATTTCGATTTGGTGTTTATGCTCATTTGACTTTTGGTGCGACTATGAATTCTGAACAAACTTTTGTATATTTGACAGAAATGCAACTGCAAATCACGCACGCAAATTGATTTCGGTTAATCAAATGTGGAAAACTTGCGTGTGTGCGTAGAAAAACTCACGCCCGTAATATTAGGTTGAGNAATATTCACGCAAGCCGGCAGTTTCCTGTCAAAAATTTCTCATGCACATACAACTTGTATGGAACTAACCAAAATTGAACGGCGTGCGTAAAAAGCTAACTCAAATTCCAAGATTTGTGCTGCGTGACATTTCGATTTGGTGTTTATGCTCATTTGACTTTTGTTGCGACTATGAATTCTGAACAAACTTTTGTATATTTGACAGAAATGCAACTGCAAATCACGCACGCAAATTGATTTCGGTTAATCAAATGTGGAAAACTTGCGTGTGTGCGTAGAAAAACTCACGCCCGTAATATTAGGTTGAGCTGTAAAATTTTAAAAATTTTTTCAATGTGGGTCAATATAATTATTTCAATTTAAATATAAGAAATAAATTTGAAAATCATTACATTACAGAAAAAACATACAAATGGGAAGAAATACTTGTGGAAAAAACAATATATTAAACATTTTTTTTGTATTAAACTTAAAAATCACAATAAAACCCTTAAAAAATTAATAAATTAAAGAAATAAATAAATATAAAAATAAATCCCTGCGCCTGGGATTGAACCGCGAATCTCAGTAATACCACGCCTGTGCTCTGTTCTGTCGGCCATTGCGACTGCTGGAGCGCCGCGAGCAAAACGGCATACTTATGCTTTTCACGGGAGATGCTACTGCAGGCATTTTTTCTTGACAATTGACATCTCTCCATGTTAAAAATACCAGTCGCTAACATTTAAAAATTATACACCGTGAACTAGTTGGACTGAAACGCAAACTGGTAGTTTTCTAGTACACAACTAGTAGCCAAATCAAGAGATCCTAGTTCGAATCTCAGTGAGCGAATCTTTTTTTATTTTTATTTTTAATTTCATTTTTATTTTTTATTATTTTTTTATTTATATCTCTTGTTGTAATTTTTTTATGGTATTTCAGTATTTAGGTTTTTTGCAAATGAAATTAAATTTATGTTCAGTTTTTCATTTTATATTTATTTTATATTTAAATTTAAACTGAAACAATTATTTAAATTAATTTACTTACTTTACTTTAACAACCTCCACGCGCACTCGAACTTGAGATCTCAGAACCAAAATCGGTAGTCTTCACTCGACGCCACAGCCGACATTTGTGATGAAAGCAATTAACCGCATTTTAGTTTTAGTTGTGGCCATTCAAAGACAATCGCTGATCGCATAAGTTGTTCGAAATCGCCGAAATGGTAGGTCGTCGCTTGAGAGCCTAGTAGTTAATGTACTATTATTAATACTGGCTGGTTTGGCATTTCACTGCAGAGAACTGGTATATTTATAGTCCATGACGAACTGGTATGACTTCCAGTGATGGAAAATGAGTGTGCATTGTGCCATTTTCGGCCCTTTTGGAAGCAGCCGGCACCTTAAGCACAATCGATTGATTTTCGGCACTATTTTGGCATAACTCAATGCAACTAATAAAAATTTATATATCCATATATATACATGAGCCATTTTTTTTA
The DNA here is from genome assembly GCF_001687245.7 of Rhagoletis zephyria. Taxonomy (NCBI): domain Eukaryota; kingdom Metazoa; phylum Arthropoda; class Insecta; order Diptera; family Tephritidae; genus Rhagoletis; species Rhagoletis zephyria. The sequence goes on along the minus strand of NW_016195968.1, from coordinate 336 downwards.
AGTCAGACGGATTTTGTAAAAAAAATTATGTCATGTCTCCGATTCGCTTCAAATTTTTTTTGTGGGTTCTATACATGAAATAAGCTAACACGTGTTGGAGGAATTTTTTTCTTCTTTTTTTTCTTCGGAGATATGATCTGTCAAAGTTTGCATTTTTCGTGCCTCTGACTAATCATGTTCTTCCTCAAATCGTTATATCTCGGGTTCTGCTCATCGTAGAGACTTAATCTTAACGACGTTTTAAAGCTAAAGAAACGGGCTTAACATTTCTACATATAAANCGTGCCTCTGACTAATCATGTTCTTCCTCAAATCGTTATATCTCGGGTTCTGCTC
>NW_016195967.1:0-2970 GCF_001687245.7 Rhagoletis zephyria | reverse complement strand
ATCAGTTAAGCGCTTCAGCAAGCATGCATATATGTAGTAACTGCCCTGCTGTGAAAAGCTCAACCAGTATGCACAAATTCCAGTTCATGAAATAAATATTATTTAAGGATTAAAGGCATACCAGTTCGTCATGAACTATGAATTATACCAGTTATCCACAGTGAAATACCACATCAGCCAGTAAAAATACTAGTTCATTAACTAGTAAATATGTGCTAAGCCGACGGCCTACCATTTCGACGATGTCGAACAACGACATCTGTTTTTGCATTGCCAAAACCAAAACTAAAATGCGGTTAATTGCTTTCCTCACAAATGTCGGCTGTGGCGTCGAGTGAAGACTAGCGATTCTGGTTCTGAGATCTCAGGTTTGAATCCGCTTGCAGGTGATTAAAGTAAAGTAAGTAACTTATTTCAATTAAAAAAAAAAAAAAATAATTCAATTTCACTTGGAAAAAACCTAAATACTCAAATTACTCAAATACCATAAAAAAATTAAGCGTCTTTTTTGTTTTTTGTAAACAATACAATTTAAAAATTGCAACAAAAAAAAAAAATAAAAAAAAATATAATAAAATCGCTCACTGAGATTTCTTGAATGGTGTCTCTCGGACATCACCACTGTTGCAGCACGGCGAGTAAAATGGCATACTTGTGCTTTTCATGGGGGATGAATTGGCAGTTGCTGATGGAGGAGCGGACAGTTGACATCGCCATGTTAAAATCGCTAACATTGAAAAAGGACACAACGTGAACTAGTTGGGCTGAAACGCAAACTGGTAGCATTCTAGTTCACAACTGGTAGCTTTCCCTGCAGGGCTAGTATTGTTTGTTGAATGAATGGGTGTATGGGGAGGGCTTCACATATTTTTTAGTAATAATTATAACTTATGCTTGTGATCTTTTTGTTATCACTTGTACAAACTGAACTCTTTATGGGAATTCCGCTGAATTGGTTTTAAGCTGGCGGCTATCATTGTACTTTTATAACAAAGCGTTAATTTTCGTATTGGATCTTACTTGAGAAAGTGGGAGCTGAGGGATTTAAATATTCCAGAGCATATAAATAAGTCTACGATGGAGATCTAGACAACATTTTTTAATACCCAGAGAAAAAACTACCAAACAAAGAACGACAAACCAAACAATATATCCCTTATAATACCTGTTTTAGGGTAGTACGACTGAGACCAATACTTGACTTGAGGGCTTGAAGGGCCTATAGCATTGTTATATTTATTCTCTTCTTGCCGCACTTTATAACTCTCATATCTATCAACGGGCCTATGCAAATGATGCGCCCTGTTTTATCGTGGACCCATTTCTCAGAGCTCAGCACAAATAATAGAGAATACGAATGAGTCTTTGTGGAATGAGAATGTTATCTTCGCTAGAAGGAGGCGGGCCTTTGTTCCCTTTGCTTTTAATAGAGTTTTGATTAAGATGTTTTCTGGAAAAAGTAAATAATTCTGGATGCTAAGCTTTATAGTCGCCTTACGTTAAACGTGGATAAAATTTGATATAGAGACCAAAGTTTACGTCAGGTTTGGTGATAACCAAAGTGCATTTATGGCTTTGGAAAGCTCTCTAATCATTTGCAAACGGTCTCGGCATTTCAAGTTTCATTTTATTTAGTTGAGCGTTTTTAATTCTGAGTTCCAGATCACACAAGTTTACCATATAATCAGACAATTGCCGATTTGACTATGCGGACCTGGACTCAAAAAAAATTGTAAATACGCCTATGGGCGCATCTTCTTAATGAAAATCAGCTTCGCATACGGATGGCAGCGATTAATCATTTGATTAAATTAATCGATTATTTTTGTCCAATTAACGAATTAATTGCATCGTAGATTTGTGTTTCATTAATCGATTATTAATCGAGAGCTAATTGGAACCTCCATCTTCAAAAAAGTGTTTGATGAACTCCGTCGCTGTATCGATAAGAACCCCCTCATCTGCGGCTCTAGAGTCGCCTTGAGGACGGACTTCTCTCCATATTTTCATTCAAGAAGCAGCAGCTATATAACGATTGCTTTCGTATAAAAAAGCTTCGCGAAGGTATTATGGAGGAGATACCAGGCTTGGAAATATGTGGGTTTGAGAATCGATGACAGAATAGCTCCGGGTGTCCATAGACCCGACACCAAACCAGCAATTCCCATGGACAGATGGTCCACATGGTGTGGCAGGTTAACGTTTTTACAATTCTAATCTGCGCCAAATTAAACATTGAAAAGGGGTTTGAGGAGCGCCTTTCTAGTTATCTTTCCTGCTGATTAAATACTTCTTTAACACGCTTTAAATTCTGTCAGAAAAATATATATTTAGTAACTCTATGCTTGGTACAGCCCACTGTGGCATCGAAGCAACGATTTCTCTGACCAGCTGGCGGGTGAAGGATTCTTGACAGCCTTCTTAGAATCGGACACTTTCTGTGGCGTTAGTTGTTCCTCTTCGAAAATCATAATTACAGTGGGGGTACACTCTGAACGCAGTAACTACTGGGAGCCCGTGGTGGGCCATATATAGGCCAAGCTATTTGGCTAAATACCCTTTCAATAGATCAAGTGATACATATTCAATTAAGGAGAATTGAAATCAATCGTCTGTCCGAGCATTTAACGGGCCCCAACCAACTACGTTGTCGTATACACCAAATAGGTGTAAATAGAGAGTCGGAATGTCGGCTCTGCCTTGAGGACGAGGAAACTTCCGAACACATTCTATGTGACTGTCTAGCCTTCGTAGGCAAAAATTAACTTACTTCAAAGATCAAACCCTTAGATACCTTTGCATTTATCTATATATGCCCTAGCTAGTGTTTTTTTGATTATATTTTTAAACATCACTTCTTTCATCGCTTTTGCGCTCTCATATTACTTTAATCGGTTTTACTTTTGCATTCTTTCCTCCAAGCCATTCAGTTTTTAATTTACACTCATTTCCATCAACATTGAGCTAAAC
>NW_016195966.1:0-2971 GCF_001687245.7 Rhagoletis zephyria | reverse complement strand
GACATTGGAATTAATCCCACAAATCTAATTAATTTTAATGCGCGAATACGCAAGCGTAGACCACCCATACCAACCCACATGCAAAAGCAAGCACATATGTATGTATGTATATGTATATATATAGATTCATTCTGTACAATAAATTTATATATGTACATATCTGACGAGTGTAATTGCTGCTACTTCCTGTTCACTGGATTTATATAAGTAAGTTGAATTATACAAATTTGCTACCAAATTGATTGCGTTTCTCTATCACTGTCATTATATGCAGCTCCATATGCATTTCGTCATGAGTGTGTGTGTGTGTGTGTGCTTTGGTTTCTTTTTTTTTTTATTTTACGATTCGTTTTTCGACATTCGACATTTGAATATAATGAAATTCTTGTTAAAATAATATTTGCCCATTTTGGCCAAATCTTTGAAACGTTTTAGTGAATTTGCGTACATTTCGTTGGTTGTTTTAGTTAGTTGGTTGGCTGGTCACTCCAGCGGGTGGGTGGGCAGTCGGTTGGCAAACTGGTTCGTGTCCAGTTGGCGAATGGGCGGTTTTAGTAAAATACTTGGTTGCATTCGTAGAAGTGAATGTGCGTTTAGTTGCAAGTACATTCAGTTAAGCGTATCTCTTTACACGTATATAAGTTTTTGCATATGTAGATATTTATTTTTGTGCATTTGTTTTTATGAATGCAATATGGCTGCTGATACCCCCAAGTAATTTCCAAATTTACACTCACTTATTTGCTTTGCCGAATTCGTACACGAGTCTAACTCATAAAAGGATTCTACTCATCACTCGAACTCGAACGAACTCAAACCTGTGTATGTCGATCCTATTCTTGCGGGTATTTTCCAAGATTTGGCGTATCGGTAATACATGGTCTATGGTGGCTTTCCGAGGTGTAAAGCTACACTGATAAGGCCTAATCAGTTCGTTCAGTTGTTCACATAATTGTAACCTATTCTTAGAAGGCGGTTACCGCGGTAGTGGGTGCGTATGGCGGGACGCCTTTCTTGTGGATTGAGCAGAGTGTCGGGCATGCCACCGTACTTGAATAGCTCAGCTGGAAGGCCGTCAGCTGTTCGGGCCACGTCATAGTCAGACGGTCGGACGTCGGCTGTGGTGCTACAATTTAATAGGGTGGCAAAGTAATTTAATTACGTTCTGGACATCGCTAGGTCGCCATGGTTTTTTTTTACAGGAATTCGCCCTGCTCTTATAACGTCATATAAGTCACCTAATTTCGGCCTCTGTCTTCTTATTGAGGCAGATATGTACGTCTCGTTTCTCTATTAAGTTTCCTATGACACTGTAGGCTGCATCGTTTTTATTAGCAGCTTCTTGATATTCCTCATCCTACGTGTTCTCTGAAAGCCGACTACTTCTTCGGCAGCGGAACTTAATGAACGGAAAATGCGGTTCCACTGCTCGCATACGTCGGTTTGTTGAAAAGTGAACTCTGAGAGACAGTGCGAGGGTCGAGCAGCGATTGCATTGGCCGTTTGTTGTAACTGCAGCTTCTCGACGTTAAGCTTTCCTTGCATTGTTGGGCGCACATTTTTTGTTGCACAGAGGCGGGTGTGTATCTTGGCTGCAACAAGAAAGTGGTCCGAGTTCATGTTTGTCCCTCAGAGTGTACGTACGTTTAAAATACTGAAAGTATGCCTTCCGACTAACACAAAATGATAGNTTGTACCTAGTACTGCATACTAACATGTCTCGGGTCCCGGCGAAGACAATCAGCCTCAGTCCGTTGTCGGACGATTCGTCGTGGAGCTAAATTTTCTGACGGTGGTTCCAAAGATCTCTTCCTTGGCCACCTTGGCATTTAAATCGCCAAATGGTCATATGTATGCTTAAGGCGCTCATAGAATAGACCCTTGGATGCATCGTCCTTCTTTTCCATCGTTGCTTGGGCCAAGAGGAGAGATGCTGAAGGATCTCGCTTTAATGTGTATTGTTGCTAGATGTTCGCGCACCGGGGCTAACGACAGTATTCGACGAAGGAGTCTCACTCCCACCACAAATTCAACACAGAATTGCTTTACGTGGCAGCTGTAGTAGAAGTTGCAAAGCTCCGTGCTTTCCTTACCTCTCCCCGTCCGTCGCATTTATTGTATGGCGGTGAAGTTAGACTTTGTCTTCTGGAGGACATCAATCAGTCGGGCAGAGGCACCTTTCCCATTAAGGGCTCTGATATTCTAGGTACACACCGTCAAGTGCAACTAGCGCACGAGAAGTTTTTCGCCGTCTCACTTAAAGTCATTCAGTTTTTGTTTGATAGCCAATGAAAACAGAAAAATTCGTAGAAATTGAAGAAAATGGTGCGCTCATTAAGAATTATTTTCTCCATAAAAACCAGCATTGAAATCAAGAAAAGCTTTAATCAATGCTACGAAAAATCTGCGCCATCGCAGAACAATAGCGTGTGAGGTGGCTAAAACTATAGGTATGGCATTTTGCACGATTATATAAGCATGAATAAGCTTTAGCACAGCAATGAACTTCTCCGGGCAAACGTGCACCGAAGAAGTGTAAGGTGGGTCGGTCTACCAACGAAGTTATGGTGACATTTGATTTTTTTCGATGCACACGTTATAATTCACATCGATTACCTTGAAAAGTGCACTGGAAAAATGGCATAGTGAAGCGCATAAAAATACAATGATTGCGATGTATTGGGCATGAATAACGAGGCTCCAGTGAAAATGTCCTTCGATTCGGCACCCATGGGTGGACATCGGATTAAAGTGTTCCCACAAGTACGGTGGAAGGACCAAATGCAAAAGGACCTATCTGCATTCGGGCAGTTGGCGAAGGTTTTTTTTTAACCTCAGCCCAATCGAACAAACGGTTGTAGTGCCAAATAAGTAGAAGAAGGCTACGTATTGCTGCCTTAATGAGAATATTCTTACGTTTAGACTCCTTGAACTAGGTTTTCAAATATTTGTGTCGAGTTTATAGAAAATT
>NW_016195965.1:0-2971 GCF_001687245.7 Rhagoletis zephyria | reverse complement strand
TCCCCTCTTTTTGACCTCGAAGTGTCACCAAGGAGAACGCAAGCAAGCAGACTGACAGACAGTCAGAGAGAGGCAGGAACAGAGAAAAAGGTAAAGTGAAGAGAGCACTGACTGAAGCAGAAATTGAAGCAGTCATTGTCTCAGTATGTGCTGTCTCTTTTCAGTAGTCCCTGTGATGTATGCTAAGGTCAAACGTGATGAAGGAAAGAAGTGAAAGAAGAAAGATAGAAAAGAGAGAAATGCTGTTATTATTAATGCTAGGAAAAGATGGCTGAACAGACAGAAAGAAAAAGAAGAATAAATGCGGAAACAGATGAAATGGGTTTTGTGGATAAAAGTGTTATTTTAAAATAATTGGAGTAATTAGAGTAAACCTTTTTTTATTAATTTTAAATTTCACAAAAAAGTAGTCATTGCAAAAAAAGCTAAAAAACACTTTGTTGTTGAAAAAAATGAAAGTAACTATTTTTAAAAATTCAAAGATCAACAGCAATTTAATATCCTCATCATCAACCCACCATCAAGAATTGAAGCCATCGACAACTGCCCATCTTATCACCACCAGCTTGATAGCTTCCAGTTTATTTGCGGAAGTTTACTGAGAGAGAAAAAGAGAAAAGGAGAGAACAGGTGGTTTTGGTGGTGGTGAAAACAATACAAAAGCAGGTGTCAGCAGCCAGTCAATGGGAAGGAAAAGGTAAAATAGCAGCCAGTCAGTCAGTCAGTTTTGCAATCCTGGAAGCAGCAGCAGCAACGTGTCAATGCGGAAGAAAAGAGGTGAATGACGGGTGCTGGACTGAAAGGGAAAGTTGAGAGAGAGAGAAGTGGCCTTTCAGTCAATGAAACAACGGCTAAACTGTTGTTGAGTGCATTGGGAAATGCCGCCACTTGTCCTCGCCATGAGCCTCTCCAAAGTATCGTTCTCGCGCAATTCAAGGCACTAATAATAATAATAAAAAGTGGGAAACAAGAAGCTGAGGAAACAGATGTGAACGAAAGGTGTTGAAAAGCAGTGTGTGTTTATCATGAACGCAGTTTTTTTATTCGCTAGATAAACTCACGATTAGCAATTGTATAAATTCACAGGATCAAATTAAGGTTCTGAAACGGAATTTTTCGTTTTTTTTATAAAAGAAGAAACGATAGAGTGAGAACAGCAAAGTTTCAATTTTTTTTGTCAATGAATCACACTAATTGGAAGCTTTATTAGCTGACTATCTATTTTTACACACAAAGGTTGAACATAGAAAGAATTATTACAGGTATTCATTATCAAACGGTATCAAATGAGAAAGTGAGAGAGAGAGAGAGAGTGAACAAACAATCAAACAAACAAAGAGGAGAAGGCTCTGAAAGAGCAATAAAAGGTATTCCAGAAAAACCCCTTTAGTATTTTCAGACGATTCAATCGTCCAAAAGAGAGAAAGAGAGATGCTGATATTAAACATTGGACAGTAAATTGCCGTGTTGACTGTTGATTTGAAGATCAGAAAAGTGAAAGGTAAAGTGATTGAGATGAAAGAAAGGGGAGAAGAAGTAGTAAGTTCAAATTGACGAAACCTTTTGAAAATGAGTGCAAAACAACTTTAAAAAATTACTTTTTCCTCTTTAAATAATCATCGCCGAGCTCGAATCAGTAAAGGAAGAGGAAGCGGAACCGGAGATCGGCCCAGAGGAACCCGTCAGCAGCGTTCCACAGACATCAAAGGAGTAGGAAGGGTGGTCGCAGTTTACCGAACTTCCACCACCTCCACTACCTCCTCCTCCTCCGAAAGTTCCCTCACTCAGGTCGGGAACAATCTGATCGGCTGACCGGGGAAGGTCGTGGTAGCAGCTGATGGTGCAGGGGGCAAAGGGGTCGTGGGAGTGGTAGGGAACGGTGCGCAGGGGCAGGGCGTTGAGGGTGGCCAGCTGGTGGGAGGTCATCGGGGCGGCCAGGGCGGAGAGGGCAAAGGTGGCGGTCGGGAGGCGCAGGCGCCACTGAGCCTGCTGGCTGCTGGTCAGCAGGCTTTGCTGGAGAAGGAGTTGCTGCTGCTGCTGCTGCTGCTGCTGCTGCTGAAGTGCTGGAAGGGGAAAAGAGAACTGCTGGGATTGCTGCTGCTGAGGAAGGGGGTGAAGCTGGTGAAAGTGTTGTGTGTGGTGAGGAGTTGAAGTAGTGGAGGAAGAGGAGAAGGACTGTCCTTGCGGGTAGAAGACGTGGTAGTGAGGGACTGTCTGCGCTGCTGCTGCTGCTGCTGAAGAAGAAGGTGTGAAAGGTGAGGAAGGTGTGCTTGGAAGGTTTGAGGATGATGATGATGATGATGATGAAGAAGGGGGTTGTGGAGTTTGAGGATTAGCGAAGTTGGAACTGGAGTTTGATGCCGCCACCGGCAGATGATTCGGTCCCATTCGAGGGCCAATCACCGGGCCCCGGGTCATCACCCTCGTCGGCATCAGGTGCAGGCCAAAGTCGGGCGAGGAGGAGGAGGAGTTTGAGGATGAAGCTGTAGGAGTTGATGGAGCAGCCGGTCCCAGTGTTCCCGGCGTAACCGGAGCGCCATTCACCGTCGGACGACCATCTCCGCCTCGGGCGGCAACAAATCGGGAAATGGAGGTTAGGAGGGGCATCCCCGGGAGGGACTGGTTCCCATCCAGCGTTTGAATGGAAGGAGAAGAGGGCTGTGAAGAAGTGATTTGTGGTGATGGAAGTTGAGAAGGAGCAGGAGTTTGCTGCTGATGCTGCTGTTGCCCTTGAAGCCCACCACTGATCGCCTGAGCTCGGGCGAGGGCTGGTGATGACTGCCGTGCCTGCTCCTGCACGGCAAGCCAGCGATGGGAGTGAGAAGGAAGTGCCCCAACTGCTGCTGCTGCTGCTGCTGAAGATGGTCCTGGTCCTCCTGCTCGAACTCGAGGTCGAGGTTGCTGTTGCTGCAACTGCTGCCCCTGCCCCTGAACCGGAATCTGCACACTGCTGGGCACCACAAACGGATTC
>NW_016195964.1:764-2971 GCF_001687245.7 Rhagoletis zephyria | reverse complement strand
TAAAAGCACAGCTTACTAAGTATCCAAGTCCGTAAAATCGAGTATATGATCTGTGAAATCAAACTAAAGATATACCTCCAGAATTTTTACAGAGATACAAATAAGGTATGCCAAATCGTATCCAGGAACTGAAACAAGCAAGAGAGAGAGGGTGTGTTGTAGGTGTTATGACTTGCGCAAAGTTTAGGAATTACATTTTTATGTTTTTTGTTGTAGAATGAANGGGGGGGGGGGGGGGGGTGTGTTGTAGGTGTTCTGACTCCCCCCCCACCCACTCGAAATGTAGAAATGTAGGATTTTAATGCACTCGGAACTTGGAAAAAGGCAAAATGTGCTTTGAAACAAGGCAAAACGGCATATATTTTTTAATTTTGTTCTGTACTTCCTTTATGTACAATGTGCATGTCCAATTAAAGATATTAAAAAATACATAACGTTATCAAGAAATTATTGCCGAACCACTTTTTGCCAAGTTTTAACGTATTATTTTCGTTGTTATTTAATTTTGGTTATTTTTTTTTATAAAAATATAGTTCATTCTTAAAAAAAACCGCGTGAATTCAAGTTTCCAAATTTGTGCAATATTAAAAAAAAATTCAACAAACTTTCGTACAAATTTCGATCTTTTTCAAAAATTCTAAAAAATAAATCGTAGTTTTTAGCAATTTGAAACTTGTTCTTTATTCTATTTACTAGAAATCAATGGGCTACAAAACTGCATACTCAGAATCTAATTAAAAAACTCGAAGTTTTTACGAAAATTTGTTAATTTTTTTTTAATTGCATAAATTTTTAAGGCAGTGGCACTCGATAGGTCCATTTGTACAGATTGGTACATTTCTATATTCGGCTATTGGTATAAAACAAAAAAGGGGACATTTTTATTTTTGTGGTCAAAATAGTTTCTTAAAGGATTTTTTGGAAAAAGTCCCCTCAGATGACAAAACAGTTTAAGCTTAAAAAATCTACACTGCCGGAACAAAGTATTGGCACAGCAAATTTTTCACAATATATGCAACAGTTTTTATTCTAATATTTTTCCGCTAATTTCGTATAAAAACATGGTTCATTCTACAACAAAAAACATAAAAATGTAATTCCTAAACTTTGTGCAAAACTCGCGAGCAAATTTTCATGAAAATGTTCAACTTTTTAATCAGATGAGTATGCAGATTTGTAGCCCAATCAGTTTTATTATAATAATGTGCAAGTTTTAAGTAGCTAGGAATTACCGTTGATTTTTGGAAATTTTTTTTCACGTAGTCCCTTTCATACAAAAAATTTTTTTCGAAAATACTTTATATGGAAAAAATGCAAAACACCTTCAACAAAAAAAATATCTCAAAAATCAACGCCATTTTTGACTTACTCCGAACTTGCATTTTTTTGCTAGAATTTAATGGGCTGCAAAACTGCTTACTCATCTGATTAAAAAGTTGAAAATTTTGATGAAAATTTGCTGATTTAGTTTAGGAATTACTTATATATTTTTATGTTTTTTGTTGTTGAATGAACCCAATTGGCGGGAAAATATTAGAATAAAAATTGTTGCATATATTGTGAAAAAATTGCTGTGCCAGTACTTTGTTCCGGCAGTGTACATAAAAATATTAGGCCCCTTTTGCGAGTGTCGACTGGCAGTAGAATAGAAATTTCTCGATCGAGTCGATCATCTTTTATTTTGCTATTGTGTAACTTGATCGATAAAAATTTGTACTATTGTGAATGGTTGACTGAATTGTAAACAGCTTTTTGTTTGTTTACATTTGTTTCTTTATTCAACAATTTATATTGAGCTCGAGGCCATTTTTTAAATGAAAATTTATTGTGGAAAAGCAGCAATAATTTGAAAAAATGGAAAAGTGATAGCTATTTCGGAAATCACCACATTTCCTAATCAGACTTCAACACAATCAAGCGCAGCTATCCCGCTGCAATTCACTTGATCATGTGGTTGTTGGTATTGTTGGTTTTTGCTAATAATTCTATTTTTAGAATGTTTAACTTTTAGGTGTGCTCGTCCTTAAGTTATTTGTTTTTGTTATTTTTTTGGCCTTATAACAATTATATTCAACAATTTTTATTGAGCTCGAGGCCGTTTTTTAATGAAAATTTATTGTGGAAAAGCAACAATAATTTGAAAAAATGGTAGAAGTGATAGCTATTTCGGAAATCACCACATTTCCTCATCAGTATATAATCAGTAG
>NW_016195964.1:367-469 GCF_001687245.7 Rhagoletis zephyria | reverse complement strand
CCTACTGAAAGAAGTCTGATGAGGAAATGTGGTGATTTCCGAAATAGCTATCACTTCCACCATAATTTCAAATTATTGCTGCTTTTCCACAATAAATTTTAA
>NW_016195964.1:0-153 GCF_001687245.7 Rhagoletis zephyria | reverse complement strand
AAATAACTTAAGGACGAGCACACCTAAAAGTTAAACATTCTAAAAATAGAATTATTAGCAAAAGCCAACAATACCAACAACCACATGATCAAGTGAATTGCAATGGAATAGTTGCGCTTGATTGTGTTGGCATAACAAAAATGAAAATAGTGG
>NW_016195963.1:0-2971 GCF_001687245.7 Rhagoletis zephyria | reverse complement strand
AACGCTCTCTTTTTCCACCTTCAAGCTACACGTTAGCTTACTATCCTTAGTAACTCATAGATACCATTTGGTAAATGGTTTGGGAGTTGGGGACTAACGGATACTACGACAACTTCATGCCTAGGATGAGGAGCTTCGAAGCGCCAAACTGAGTTCAATAGGCGTAGTTATGTGCTGTATGTAAATACATACATATGTATATCTACTTAACTATTAGAGCCATTTCTAGTGAGTTTCACCAGCAGGGTTGCCAACTTGGTTCAAACCGTGGCATTTTTGGCCCTATTTTACTAAATTACCGAAGCATAGCTCAATAACATCTCTGTTACCGCGCAAAGCAACACTTTTCACCTGAGCACGATTTACCATTCCTGTCGCTTTATACACTGGCGTCCACGAATAGCATACCACCACCACTTTCTTATTAAATAGAATCTCGCCCATTAATAAAAACAAATAAATTTATAAATACATATGTATGTATATAGTATATAAATATGTAGTCCACACTATAACAAAAACCACATAAATAAAAATCTCAAACTTAATACAGAATTTTTCATAAAAATTTCAAATATTTTTTGAAAAATTTCGGGTATGTAGTTTTAAATCCTATCCAATTTGAGTGTAATAAAGTGCACTATTTAAGTGGCTCAAAGTTTCCGATGATTTCTGGAATTTTTGTTGTTGTTGTTTTCATTAAAGTTTTGAATCTTTTACAAAGTTTGAAATGCTGTTTTATTTATTTTGTGTTAAAGTATAAACAACATACATTAAAAACCACTTTTATTTGTTAATTAACAATATTCTGCCTCATTAAAAAAAAATATATATATTGGTGACAAGTTATGCGTGACCGCCAGTGTATGTGGAACATTTATTCACCATATTATTGCTGCTATGGTTACGGCCATGTGGTCGCAGTAAAGTTTGTTGCACTGCCACTTGCACCCCGCCAGCTCCCGGGATACCACTCACCGCTTTCCGGCGTTTGTTTACCAGCAGTGAATGTGTCATTAACCGCGTCGGTCGTTTTGTTAGTAACTTTTCACGTTTTCTTTTTAATGAATATTGTAAATTACCTGAACTAATAATAAACTAAACTAATTTCGTTGGCTTTTATCATTTTTAACAAAAGCAATTATTTTAATGTAATTATGGTTGTAATGTGAAAGTGATAAACGAAACAAAAAAAAAATGTAATAAGGGTGTGCAATTTCTAAAATGAAAACACGAAGATAAATAGATAATAGAAGCTTGTAAAATATTGAGTTTGTAGTGAAAAATATAAATTAAATAGAAAACCAGGTACATATTCCGGGAAATCGGAGAGGAATACTTGAATAGATAAGTATGCTCCGCCATTTGCTGTTGTGAATGTTTATATGTATGTACTTTAGGGTAGTTCAAAAATGCATGTGAAAAAGTAAAGTCGGAATTTTAATTCTCTCACCCCCTAGCATTGTTCTATACCGAAAAAAAGTATATCGCAATTTTTATACCCGAGCGCACTTGTGCACAAGAGAATTATAACTTTGTTCACATAACGGTTGTTTGTAACAGGCAAAACGAATCGAGATAGATATAGACAAATGTATACATAAATGATCAGGATGAAAAAAGAAATCGATTAAGCGGTGACTGTCTGTCCGTCCGTCTGTCCGTCTGTGCACACGATAACTCGAGGAAAAATTGAGATTTGTTAACGAAACTTGGTATGAGTACTTCTTTCGGGCGCAGGAAGGATGGTGTTGAAAATCGGACAATAACCACGTCCACTTCCCATATAACGGTAATTTTCAGAAATACGAAAATTGCGACATTTTAGTAACAACTGAATATTATTTACTCAAAATTGATATTTACAATAATTTTTATACGAAAACTAAGGTTTTATAAATTTTTGGGAAATGGGCGTAGCCACGCCCACTTTTGTTACATGTGTATATCTTGGTAACAGATTTCTTCCAAACTTGGCCAAATACTTGACCAAATGGCTGAAAATTTTTTAAATCGGACAATAACCACGCCCAAATCGTATATAACGGTAATTTAGAGAAATATGAAATCTTCGATAAATCAGTAAATATTAAAGCTAATTTATTCAAAATGGATGCTTGCAACAATTCTTTACCAAGAAATACGTTTATGATAAAATTTTGGAAAATGGGCGTGACGGGTACCAATTTGTACCAAACTCGGTTTTTCTTGTTATTGAAATCGGACCAAAATTGCGGCTTGAGGGTCATCTTCTCAAACTCAAAGTTATCCTTGCAGCACCTATTGGCTAGACTGTCCATGTTTTAGTCATCGAAAAGCCAGACTACCCCCAGGTAGGTTAGGTTAGAAGGGCGGGTCTGGAATATTTCATACATTCACTCGGAGACCGAATTGTCCATTGTGAGTGTCGTCTTTTAGTGTGTGTGAGGAGGAGACACTTACCTTTAATTGAAAGACAAGGTTTAAATTATTATTCTACTCAACCAATTACTATCCCTGATGAAGTGGAGGAGATCAAACATTTACACCTCCGCTACCTCGCCTAGGCTGTTGAAGAAGCTTGAACCCAAGTACTTGAGTCGCTTCTTCTGTAGACTCTTGCTCATTCTCATCATGGAAGCCTGATGGAAGAGAGTACTTGTTGGTATTCGTCACAGTTGAGATATTAATGCTATATCACAGTGTCCTGTGAAGACGCCGGTAAGGACTGTCACTGCAGATCTATTGAGTTTCAGTATGTCCCCTGTCCTTTTCCTACTTGTTCCTTGTTCCACAAGTCATACGTCATGGCCACGGTGTATTCATCAATTTTCCGAACGTGATCACTAAACGGTATGAATCGCCAGTGTAGATGGATCTAAAAAAAACCACGTAAATCAAAATCTCAAAACTTTTAATTTTATCAAATGCTGATAAAAATGTTAAAGATTTTTATACCCGAGCGCACTTGTGCACAAGGGTATATTAATTT
>NW_016195962.1:0-2971 GCF_001687245.7 Rhagoletis zephyria | reverse complement strand
TTTATTTTAAAGAATATATTTTTGACATTTTTTTCTGTGAAGAGCTTACACCTCGCTATGCTTTTATTACAATTCTTAGTATACAATTTGTCGACTTTAGTGGCTTCCTGGCGGCATATAATTATTTTTTTAGGGAAATGTCTGTTTAATTCTTTTNATTTTTTTAGGGAAATGTCTGTTTAATTCTTTTTAGTGGATAAATTGTCTTTACAGAAATACCAAACAAGTTCACATTGCAGATAACGAGTTTTTCGATTTATGCCCACTTAGGCGGCACTGTGCGTAGCTTCGATTTTCGTGAAATCTACGAAAGTGCTATCACAGAATCCGAATGGCTACGAACGTAAGTTCGAAATTCGTAGAGGGCCTTCTTTAAATCAGTTCGTAATGAAGATTCGTACAGATACTCTAAGACGAGTTTATGCTGTCGGAACAAAATTTAAAATCACTGAATCTTAAAAATATTTGTTATACTCCAAATTTGTTATAGCTTGATAATTTCATATATTTGCGTAAATGTAGACGCAAAATACTAATGTCATACACGCATACTTACATACATATATACCATGATTCAATAATACAAGGTTAGATAATTATTGACAGCTGCGGCTAGGCACTCCCTTACAAAAGGTTGCATTTACGAAGGACAGAGAAATGGCAAGAATGCAATCCCTTGTTGCGAAAATGGTAGTAGAAAAGTACGCAAAGTAGGCAATTAGTAGTGAAATTTCTTTTGTAAATTCTAATGTATTTGCAGGAAATCTGGCATTTTAAACGAAATGTTGAACGTAATATTGATATATCTACGTGAATTACGTAATTTATGTGCTATTTAGCTGTATAAAAACTGCAAAATGACTCAAAATTAAAATAAGGCTACTATGAGATTGATGTAAACATCCAATGCTTATGTTTTCATCAGTTAAATATGCTTCATATGCATATACAAACAAAACATATTGCACAAAAGCCTATACTTTTATTTCACACCAAAGCCACACTGTTTCCATGTAAATTTGCAAAGAAGCAACACGGTGCCACTGCTAAGGGAACGGTGCGAGAGAAACAACTGTCGGTTTATCGAACCTTGTATTATTGAATCATGCATACGTACATTCATCTGCTAGACGTTATTTAATATTTTTTATGAAGCGAGGAAATAATAGTTCAACAACAATTTTTTAGGGCAGAAACCTAATTACTTAAAAATTAATTTAAAAAAATATATGTTTCTCTTTAAAAGAGTTAAATCTAAACTAAAAAAAAAATTATAATAAAAAAAGAGACAAACATTAAATAAAACAAGAAAATAAAAGCTCCGCTGCCCGACGACTCGGTCGCGAACTCGGATCTCTAAATTGGCAGTTTAGCACTTTGCTCACTCGGTTGTTGCTGAGGCAGCGTGAGCAAAACGGCATACATATTGCACTAGCTGATTTCGAATCAGCATTCGAAGCTAGCAAGGACATATTCGAGTTCACTCGAATTCAATGATAGCAATGTTTTCGAATTCGTAGCAAGCATTCGAAGAATTCGTAGATTTTCTACGATGGATTCCGTGATAGTCCTGATGGAATTTTCTTGGACTTAGCATATTTGCGTTTAACTAAATATAAACGGATATAAATCAAAAAATTACTCGGGTCTTTTTGGAAAACACAGGCATTTTTCAATTTTCTTGCTGCATTCATCAAAATGTAACTTTTCTCTCTAAACCAGCGATACTTACTCGTAAGGAATGAGCAAATAAATCTCCTGGGCGATGAAGGGGCCTCAACGCGGATTTACATACTAGTATTAGCTGTGCGAAGGATTTACTAAAAAAAAAGACATTAAAATAAATAAAAAGTCAATTCGATATTTCGCCTTATCCTGGACTGTGCAGCATGATAAAAAAAATAGAAAGGTACATCGCTGAGAGGAATTTTTCAAATTCCTGACGTTGCACACATTCCCATTTTCAATCTCGAACAACTACTTTGATCAATTCCTTTTATTTACTCTCAATTTTATATGATTTTAAAAAGTTGGCAAACTTAAAAAAAAAATCATGGCCGACGAATTGAGAGAACGGTTTTACCTTACTATATTTTTTTCATGCTGTGTAGTACCAGTCAAAGAGCTCAACGATCCGGAATTATTTATCGTGAAGTCAGCCATGCATACATACATATCATACCGGTATTAGACAAACATATTCATGTTTCCCCAGCTTTTTCTTCTTCTACAACTAAAAAGACAGTTTTGAAGTATTTCATAGTTATTTTATTTAATCGAAAGATATTTTTGGGGTCTTCTTAATAGAAGTAAAATTTATGCATATTTTTATATTTATTTTAAATATAATCGGATTTTTCATTTGTTTTCTTTTTCCTAATTTTTTTACGCTACATTGTTATTCAATATTTTGGTTCCGCTTCTTTACTGCCTTCAATTTTAAATTTACTTCTTTTTGTTTTATGTTTTGTTGATGTTTTTTCTGTGGCTTTCTTTTTAAATATATCTTCTTTATTTCCTTATTTGTTTCTGTCCTTTTAATTTTTATTTATTTACTTTTTTTCATCTTTTCACGATGCGCATTTTTTCTTCTTTTCTTCTTTTTGTCTTTTGCTCTTTTGCTAAGTTTTTTTTTCTGTTGTTAGTATGCATCTTTCTTGCTTATTTTCTTTTTATCTTTTCTTTCTTTTGCAATTTTTTCTTTAAATAAGTTCTTTTCCTCTTTTGTAATCGTTGAGAACTTGTTGAGTGATTTAAAGTTAGGAAAATAAAATGGTTTAAACGGGGATGTTGGTGTGTTGCTGTTCAAAAAACATTATAACCCATGAAATAATGAAAATCCATATTTTTTCTGTTTCTGTTATTTTTTTTTTATATCCTGCTGTTTTTCTTTCTCATGCTCTATTTTTTGCAGTATATTTGAGTTTATTATTTATTGTTGATCGAGTTTCGCTTTTTTAAACCCTTTTGT
>NW_016195961.1:0-2971 GCF_001687245.7 Rhagoletis zephyria | reverse complement strand
TTAGTATATCAAATCATTCATCTATGAAAATGTAAGAAATTTGAAGCCGCAACCAACATTACGTTAGCAAAGCGTTTACACAATAAAACCATTAACAGCTATGAAAAGCATAAAACACGAAATTATGCAAGTAAAAAATTCATGAAAATTTAGTTTATTACATTGCTGCAGATCATCATTATAACGCAAATAGAATTGATTTGAAAACACCATGCTTCTGAGACATTTTGCGCTGTGCAACTCTGATTGCTACAAATTCGGGTTCGTACATTTTTTTTTTAGATTTCACTGTTAGAATGTTCGCTTGTTCGTGCTGTGTCCTTTGTTTAATTTTTATATCCTTTTATTGCATAAAAATGTCCCTTGTCTAAATGCTTTAGTTTTTTTTTGAGTTGCAGGTTCGGTTTATTCGTTGACTCTATACCTATACCTATACACTAGTAAATACATTTGAAATACAAGTTTTTACCGAGTTTATATTGTTGATAAAGATCTTAAAATAACATGTTTGTGCTACAGAGGAACGAGTTTTCCTTTTTGCTGTTTCAATAATTAAAGCTATTTAGTTAAGAAAATTGAATGACAGTAGGCAAGAAAGTTTCAAAGATTTTGTTTATCGGCCACGAAAGTCGTCAAAAAAGCCTTGCCAACTTTCATGGTAAAAATCTCTTTTGGCAGAACACACTTGTATATATGTATGTCATTCTATTCTGGGGATCTGAGGTTTAACTCCTCGGGCAGCAGAATTTTTAAATTTCATTGTTTCAAATTTAAATATATTTTTTTTAATTTAATTTAATTTTTAGTTACTAATTTTATTTTTTCTTTCTCTTTTGCTTTTTCTTTTTATTTTCTTAAATTTTTTTATTTTTTTGGAACACTTCTTTTTCGTATGTTTAATTATTATATTTGGTTAAATTTGTTTTAAATTTATGTTGTCTTACTAAAAAGAATATATATTTTTTCAATTTAAATAATTTTTTGGAATTGATTTTATTTTATTTTTCTTTGTTTCATTAACTTTTTCTTATTTAATTAAATTTAGTTTTTATTTCATTTTTAGAAAAATATTTTTTTATTTATTTTTCTTTACATTTTATTGTTTTAAATTGTAAATTATATAGCTTTCTATTTCAATTTTAGTGAGCTTTTAGGAACTTGTTTTATTTTTTCTCTTCTATATTATATTACTTTAAAAAGACAAATAACGGGTGATTTTTTTGAGGTTAGGATTTTCNCATCTTTCTCTTTGACACCATGTCTGAAATCCCACGTGATCTGTCAAATACTAATGCATGAAAATCCTAACCTCAAAAAAATCACCCGTTAGTTTTTTACTTCGTTTTAGAAACTTATTTTTCAATTTTCTTTTTATAAATTTATGTTTTCATTTTTCAATTTAATTTTTACTTTTTATTGTTTTAAAGGGAAAACCACGTTTAGTTTCACAAAAGTTTACAAAACTTGGTGCTAAAAGACAACCGGAATAACGCTAAGACCTCCTCGTTCGAAGGACAGAAAAGAGCTTTCAAGGCAGTTGCTCTGTTAAAATTGCATTGTTCGATGAAGTAAGTCATTGGGGTAACCACGCAACTAAGAGAGCAGAATAAATGCCAGGCACGCCAGTTGAAGTGACACCTTTACGAAATGATCTCACGCTCAATAAAATTGTTTAATATAAAGTTTGTTAAAAAGTTATTTTCTTATAAAAATTAAACACTTTTAATTTAAAATTTTGCAATAAGTAGAAGATATTTTTCTGACAAACCCGCATTTTGTTTCTGAACATAGCCTTCGCTTAGCTCGACAATTTTAGTCGAACGTTTCTTCCGATTTTTCTATTCCATTCGAATATGTAGAAGGTTCTCTAAAGGTACTCGAAATAGATTTCTTCAACTGGGATTCAATCCAAAGACCCCAGCAGCCAAAGCCAGTAGTATTACCCTCTCTGAGCTAAGTTCACCACGTTAAATATTTCCCATGCTTCCAACTACAATCAAGCGCAGCAATTCCGCTCCTATTTACACTTGATCATGCGGTTGTTGTTTTCGTTGGTCTTTGCTAATAATTCTTAATAATTTTTAGAATATTTAAGTTTTAGGTGTGATTGTCCTTAAGTAGCGAACTTAGCTCAGTGGGTAAGACTACTGGCTTTGGCAGCTGCGGTCGTTGGATCGAATCCCAGTGGAAGAAGTCTGATGAAGAGGTGTGGTGAATTCCCAAATGGCAGTTATAACTTCCACCAAAATGTAAATTGTGGTTTTTCCATAAAATTTTTCATCAAAAATGACCTCAAGCTCAATAAAATTGTTGAATTAATATTCATTATTATCTTAATCTTAATTTTAATCTGAAATCTTAATTTTAGCCTTAACCTCAATAGAAATTTTAGTCTTGGTCTTAATCCTAATCTTATCCTTAATCTTAGTCTTAATCTTAATGTTTATGTTAATGTTAATTGTTATCTTTAGCAGCTTGATTGTGAGTGTCGTGGTGTCAAGTGCAAGTCGTATTTCAAATGTCGAGTCTTATCAAAAATTGCGTGTATAACAATTTAGTCTAATGTACTATTTACGCAATGATCTTGCATGTTTAAGAAGTTACCAACTCTGTGCCAAAGAAGTTAATTTGTCCAAATATGAAATCCCACATATGTATGTACTTATGAACATATGCTCACTTACTTATTTTAGTTACAGCTGAGTGTCCATATGAATTTTAACAATTTTTTTTTGTCGTGCTACTATAGAAATTTTAAATATATAAATAATATGCTCATGTACATACATATATAAAGCATATTTCATTTAAATATATGCGTATCTATGTACTTGTGCACCATCTTTAATTTTACATCATTAAGCACTTTGCTTTTTCTTAGTGTAATTTTTACAATATGTACTGCTTGTGTAGTTAAAATGTACTTTTGCCATAGCCATACGCGTTTTCTTATAACCAATCACTTTCATTC
>NW_016195960.1:0-2971 GCF_001687245.7 Rhagoletis zephyria | reverse complement strand
TATAATAATTATCAGCGAGATAAATATTTTTAAGTCTTCAAAGACTTTTGCTGTTTTGAGACTTATATTATATAAAAGACTTGACATAATAATATTTTTAAGTCTTAAAAATACTTTTACTTTTAGATTTATATTATAAAAGTCTTTTGATAATAATTATGAGTGCGAAAAAATTTTGTATATATTCGCGAACGGGTTCCAAACCAAGCCCCAACTGGATACAAACCTCCCCAACTAGGCCCAAGCTGATTCCCAACTAATCCTGAAATGCTCCTGAACAAGTCCCGTTTTTAAGACTTAAAAATTTTTTTTCGCGCTCATAAATAATATCAAAATACTTTTATAATATATGTCTTAAAATAAAAGTCTTTCAAGACCTAAAAAACTCAGAGAGATAAGACTTCAAGGACATATATTATAAAAGTCTTTTCATTATAATTATAAATGACTCGAAAAATATTTATTTTAATATAATGATTATTGATTGACTTTTATTCTTTTCTCTTATAATATAATAGTTATGTCTCTGCATTTTTGAGGTACCTGCGGACAAACTAACAAAAGCATATATGCTGAACATTAGAAGCACCTAATAAAATGGCCTACTGGGTACTACTTAGTTAGTTAGTAGAACTAGAATTCTACCCGTTTTGCGTTTCAGCCCAACTAGTTCACGTTTAACATGGCGATGTCCTACGAGATGTCAATTGTCAGGCTATGCATCAGAATCTACTGGTAGAAATACTAGTAGCATCATATCAGTTGATGAGATAGTCTTCCAATTCATCCCCCGTGAAAAGCATAAGTGTGCGCATTGGCCGACAGAGCAAAGCAGTGACGTGGTATTCCTGAGGTCCAAGGTTCGATACCTGGCGCAGGGGATTTTTTATTTTATTTTTTATTTACTTTTTATATATGGTTTTAGTTGTAACTTTCAAAGTTAACTTGAAAAAAGATATTTATCATTTTTTTACGGCACAAGTATTTATTTCCATATGTCCGTTTTTTCTGCAATGGAATTAGATTTTAAAATTTGTTATTTATATTAAAGTTAAAATAATTATATGGACTTACTTTGATTTATTTAATTTGAAAAATCTAACCACCTTCAAGCGGACTTGAACTTGCGATCTCAGAACCAGAACCGCTGGTCTTCACGCGACGTGACAGCCGACATTTGTAAGAAAAGCAATTAATTGCGTTTTATTTTTGGCTTTGGCAATTCAAAGGCAGATGTCGCTGAACGCTTAAGTTCTTCGAAATTGTCGAACTGGGAGGCCATCGCTTTGGCACATACTAGTTAATGAACTAGTATTTTTACTGACTGCTTTGGCTTTTCACTGCAGGGTCCGTACAAATCGCGTGCTGTGGTGTTTATGGAAATTCAACATTTGAAAGCACATTTGCATATATGTCTGGCTGTAGCTGAGTGCGCAAAGATGC
This sequence comes from Rhagoletis zephyria, assembly GCF_001687245.7. Classification (NCBI taxonomy): domain Eukaryota; kingdom Metazoa; phylum Arthropoda; class Insecta; order Diptera; family Tephritidae; genus Rhagoletis; species Rhagoletis zephyria. The sequence goes on along the minus strand of NW_016195960.1, from coordinate 1,528 downwards.
TTGCCAAAATTTTTTGATATCCAGAGAGGGTCAGGGTTTGAATTCATTGATTATTCACTTCACGGATGCTTTTTCAAAATGAGTGCGGTCATTTTAATATGCGCGCAATTGAATTGAATATTTACCAGTATACATATAGTACTTTCGTTGACATTTATAGTAAGATCAACTACGTTTCTGATTGATTTTAACATCGGAGCCGTCGTCAGAAACAGATTGAATATTTCACTCACCCTAGGTATGAGGGTTTAGGTAGCAATCTCTTGAGAGACGAACACTTGAATTATTCTTTGATACCCAGCAATGTTCTCCAAGTTATTCGTAGATGAATTCGCAGATTTAAAGTAACACAAAAACTTTGAACCACGAAAACATATAGCGGTATATATAATTCCCTTTTAATAGGCTTTATTAATGCATATACAAAGTTTCAGCGAAATCATGCCAATAGTTTATTTGTTGTCTCAGTGTGGCTATAGGAGCCTCGAGAAGAGCTTGGAAGACGTTAACGATGCTGGGAGGACCTACTGACGCTTCCTCATCTACCAGTGAAATTCTCAGGAGATCGAGAGCTCGTATCTGGCTTCTACACTAGGTTGGTAAAGAAAAAAAAAGAAGTTAAGTCGGAATTTACTGCTGTCACCTCCTACAGAAAAAATATACCACCTTTTTTTTATTTTGAAATCAAAAAATATTTAGATGTCGCTCAAAGCGCTCAAATGTATTTTATATGGGGGGATAAAATCGTAGAAATGGTACAGAGTTCTTGAAAAGAAATATTTTTCGATCGGAAAACTCTGCTTATCTTCAGGAGACTTCCCAATAATAATACGCAATTTTTTATTTGACTACTTTTTTATAGGTCCGCAAAAAACGCAATGGGGGAATGAATGTGACTAATGTAAGTACGAGGGTAGTTTGGTAAGAATAGGTTCAGACAGGCCGCAAATCGAGAAACTAGGCAAGCTTTCTCGATTAAGGCGCTAATTGCGCTCCATTTACGATACAAAATTTCAATTCTTAATTGCTCGATTAGTGCTTAATTTAGTGCTAATTGAATGAATTTTTTCATGCAACCCTGCTGGGCAGATATGTTTAATTTTTTGTCTTTGAGGTATGTTTATTGAGCAAATATGGTGATTGATACTTTGATTACATTTTAATGGAGTCAAGTAACTATTTTAACATTGCCATGTTCTGGACAGTGGTAAATCGTCCGACTCTGCATGATTTTTCAAATTAAAATTTGGTTGCTTTGATGTTAGCTAAAAGTTATTTTATAGTTAGTTATAAATTAATAAAATATCAGTATGTAAGCTAACTTCAAAGCAATAACTTTTAAATTAGTTGTAGGGTCTTGCAGAGGCGGACCACTGCTCAGGAAATCGAAATGGTAAAACAGGCAGTAATCAATTTTTGTGATTCAAATTAATTTAAAATGTTCAATAGCAATAAAGCATTTATGTTATTAAAGTTCTTTCGCGCATTTTTCGTACTCTCATTTAGGCCTTAGGCCTTTTATGCGTCA
>NW_016195958.1:0-2971 GCF_001687245.7 Rhagoletis zephyria | reverse complement strand
TGAGCGATAAACTTCAGAACGTTCTAGAGTTGCCATAAGTACGAGCGCAAGTATATAAGGGCGCCGCCACAGCGAAGTGAGTTAGTTACAAGTCAGCAATCTACAAGTAAATTGAGCGGAGAAGTGAGTTGCGATTAAGCAAGCTATAAGTTTAATTGTGTTAACAAGTAGTAAAGCGTTTTTATTGCTTTAACAAGTATTGTAAAGTGTTTTTATTGTATAAGCAAGTATTGTAAATTGTTTGTTGTACAATAAAGTTAATTGTACGACAATTTGGTCATCGTTAGCATTTATTTAACAATCCAGCGATACGAGCCCGCGTATATTTGGGAAATCCCTCAAGGTTTCGAGGATAATCGTAACAGTATCGTTCGAACCCTAGTCTCACCCAATCTGCCAAACGACTTCGTTTCGACTCACCGATGAAACTTGCCATCAGATCAAAGGCCGGCTGGCCTGTATGCGGTAATAAACAAAAATTGTTGTAAATGACTTAATACTAAACCCACCACATACTAGCAAGTTTTGTAATAATAATAATAATAGATTGGCGTTTACACAGTGTTTGGCCGAGGTTCTCCTCCGATTTCTGGCATGCGCCTTGATGTTGTCACACAAAGGGGAGGGACCTACAGGTTTACGCCGAAAAATGGTAGAAGTGATAGCTATTTCGGAAATCACCACATTTCCTCATCAGACTTCTTTCAGTAGGATTCGAACCGACGATCCCACTGACTCAGCCAGTTGCCTATGCACCGTGCTAAGTACGCCTTGTAAATTATCGTTTGCTTTTTTCCACTATTTTCATTTTTGTTATGCCAACACAATCAAGCGCAGCTATTCCGCTGCAATTCACTTGATCATGTGGTTGTTGCTACTGTTGGTTTTTGCTAATAATTACTATTTTTAGAATGTTTAACTTTTAGGTGTGCTCGTCCTTAAGTTATTTGTTTTTGTTATTTTTTTGGCCTTTATAACAATTATATTCAACAATTTATATTGAGCTCGAGGCCGTTTTAAATGAAAATTTTTATTGTGGAAAAGCAACAATAATTTGAAAAAATGGTAGAAGTGATAGCTATTTCGGAAATCACCACATTTCCTCATCAGACTTCTTTCAGTAGGATTCGAACCGACGATCCCACTGACTCAGCCAGTTGCCTATGCACCGTGCTAAGTACGCCTTGTAAATTATCGTTTGCTTTTTTCCACTATTTTCATTTTTGTTATGCCAACACAATCAAGCGCAGCTATTCCGCTGCAATTCACTTGATCATGTGGTTGTTGGTTTTGTTGGTTTGTGCTAATAATTCTATTTTTAGAATGCTTAACTTTTAGGTGTGCTCGTCCTTAAGTTATTTGTTTTTGTTATTTTTGTGGCCTTTTATAGCAATTATATTCAACAATTTATATTGAACTCGAGGCCGTTTTTAAACGAAAATTTATTGTGGAAAAGCAACAGTAATTTGAAAAAATGGTAGAAGTGATAGCTATTTCGGAAATCACCACATTTCCTCATCAGACTTCTTTCAGTAGGATTCGAACCGACGATCCCACTGACTCAGCCAGTTGCCTATGCACCGTGCCTAGTACGCCTTGTAAATTATCGTTTGCTTTTTTCCACTATTTTCATTTTTGTTATGCCAACACAATCAAGCGCAGCTAGCAAGCCAACGGGAAAGTTCTATGTGGACGGGCCTTAAGCGACTGGAACACGACTGTTTGTCAAAAGCATACGATTTCGAACTCGCGTAAATGTACATTTGCTAAATGCGATAGCATGAACGCTCTTCGAAAAAATATGTTCGAAAGTGCTAAATGCTGCATTTTGAATGCAGCAAAACCGCTGCATTACCTTTTCAGTGTANTCGAAAAAATATGTTCGAAAGTGCTAAATGCTGCATTTTGAATGCAGCAAAAACGCTGCATTACCTTTTCAGTGTAATTTTTGTACTCAAAAACAGCGCACTTAAATTTTTAATAATTTAAATAAACTCAAAGACGCAGAAAAAAGCACAAACTTCAACGCAAATTGTCAAACGGTAAATATCAGGGTTACACATATTTGAAATAAAACTTTATGTATTTTTGACTAAAATAGTGTATTTTTATAAGATAATTTTTTAGGAATCTGGCAACTTCAAAAATTGAGCCATCTACGACCTCAATATGGCGGCCATGGCTGATGTCGTAACCTTGTATTCTATGAACCTTGACGACCCATAGTGAAATAATATAAAGTGTTCCAGCTAACTGACGTCTTCATATTTGAAAGCAAAATTTGATTTTGTTATTATTTTTTCTTTCATTTCTAGTGTTCGCTTTTTTCAAATCTGGCGTTAACCCTTGGTTTTGTTGCATACCTCTGTCCAATTTCGCATTAGATCCTCAACCTTCCGGACTGAAAATATCAATACTACAAAGCTATGTGTGCTTTTGCATAAACGGCATGAATTTCTTGGCATTTTTTCTTTAGTTTTTTATTCAAATCAAAAAAATACATAAGTTCTCACTCAAAAGGGTTAACGTGAATGTCAAATCAAAAAAAAAATTTCTTATAATAAATTGTCAAATAAGNTATTCAAATCAAAAAAATACATAAGTTCTCACTCAAAAGGGTTAACGTGAATGTCAAATCAAAAAAAAAATTTCTGATAATAAATTGTCAAATAAGAGTACTGGAATAGCATGGCGGAATTATACCAGGTGAATTAATTAGAGCGAGAAAACGATTTTGACACTGCCTTATTGGAAAAATTGCATTTAAAATTTGACTATAAGGCATTGCATAGGCTTACAAGTATGGAAAGCGCCATTTTGTTTGTTTACATTTGAAAACAGCTGGGATCACCTGAATTTTAATTCTCTCATTCTCTGCACAGAGTTACTTTCAAGTTTCAGAAAAAACTTTAAAATGTAAGCTGAGAAATATTTTAGAAAAATGTGTTTTTATCCATTTGAATTGATTAAA
>NW_016195957.1:0-2972 GCF_001687245.7 Rhagoletis zephyria | reverse complement strand
GTTATTACTTCAATAATTAAAATTCTACATTTTATGTATTTCTTCTGAGTAATAATTCGTATTTGATCTAGCGACGAATTTTTATTTTTTATTGGTGGCTTTTGCGCTAAGCTTATTAATCCTTGCATAAAAATACAGGTGTGCACACAAAATTTACACTCAGATGCGATGTGGTGTGATTGATCTAATAATTTTTCCTCCCTATACATGTGAAGAAAGTGGTTTACATATATTTTGGAAATAAAATAATTTGGTGAACATGCGTAATGACGTAATATTTCCATTTACAAATTAACTAAGTTATATTCGACTTTTAAGTCAGGTAGCAACACTCTTCTTCTTTCGTTTCCACTCGTATTGTAATGTTTCACTTAACCTCTCATTAAATTGAACTGGCACTCCTCTTCAAAAATATTGATAAATTAGGCCTACTCTTTAAAAGTGATTTTGAATAAAAGCTTACTTAAACCACTCTCGCTTGCCACCCATATAAAAATTATAAATTTAACTTGTTAAATTAATTCATTTGAGTTTCTTAACAGCTGGCAACCCTCTTCAAAAATATTTTCGAAATAAACCTTAAACCCCTCTCGTTTGATACACATCTTAAAATATTTCGTTCAACTTGTTAATAAAATTGATTTTAGGTTATTAAACAAGTGGCAACGCCCTTAAAAAATATTTTCGAAATAAAGCTTTATTAATTTTCTCCCGTTTTATACTCATGATAATAAATTAGATTTCACTTGTCAATTAAATGGATTGTAACTTTTTGAACAGGTGGCAACACCCTTAAAAAAATTTTTTATCAGAGCTTACTACTTAAGCCTCTCTCGTTTAACACCCATATAAAAATGTTTAATTTAGCTTGTCATTTAAATTAAATGTTAATTTTAATTTCCAAAAAGGTGGCAACCCTATTTCTGTTTTCTTAACCGCTCTCGTTTGATACCCGGAATAATATATGTGTGATTTAACTTGTTATTGAAATTTATTTTATCATTTTGAACAGGTGGCAACCCCTAACAAAATATTTTCCAAATAAATCCTTTTCGAACCTCTCTCGTTCAGCACCCACATCATTGTAATAACAAATTTAACTTAGCTTATTAATTTAGGCTATAACCTTTCTGTGTGCCAAATTTCATTGAAAAACGTTCAGTCGTTTTAGCGTCAAAGAGGAACAAACATACTCACACACGCAGTCAGTCACTTACAAAATTTCATATTTATTTAAAATATTTGTAGTATAGCCACCTCATAAAGCACAGCCTTCCCGTCTCATAACTTTTTAGGCTCCCTTAGTAAATCATGAAACAAGGGGCCGAAAAAGTAAAAAAAAATTTTCGTAAGTACTTACGTATTACAGGTTTCNCTGCAATTTGCCGTCTATTCATTTCACAAATACTTTTCAAATTTGATAGAGCTCACAAAGGCGTACGCCTGCGCTTTCAACAGCTTATCACTAATCCACCATAAGTTTCTTCTACTTATTTCTTTGTTGTTTTTTTTCTGCCGTCTTTTTGACGTGATCTGTCTGCCACTTGAGTATTTGTGTTTATTTGTAATTATAACTCCAACCAAAAATCACCACAAACTGCCCCACATCAGCGGTTTTGACAGCTAATTGAGTGGGCTGTATCGGTCGAGCGCAGAAGTCAAAGCGCGTAACTGCTTTTTGTACATAGCTGTCAAATTCTTGTTGCCGACAAACATACAAATGTACTATGTACGTGTATATTTGACTTGCTCACACCAGATTTATTTAATAAGTGGCAAATCACCGACGAATTTGTTACTTGCTTGCTTTCTTGAGTATTAATTAATTGTTTTGATTGACAATGTTGTTGAAATGCTTGAATGAAGGATTTATTTGATTCGGATTTAACTACTGGTATGCGGCTTGTAGTCTTAGCATCGCATAGCACAACGTCTACTTATATTGCAGTAATTGGCCATAAAAATCAGACAACATTTACAGTGTATTACTCTAAGCTATTAACAGAAATTTCCAAAATTGGTACTGAAATGTTTAGACTTAAAAAAGTCACAGAAATTGTTGTTACAAAAATTGCTTTAAAATAAAGAAAGATCTAAACTGAAGTATGGAGTTTTTGATCTCTCTCTTGAGAAAAGGGGGAAAGTGGACAGCGAGGCCTGATGATAGACCTAAAATGCTGAGGGAAGAGATCTTAAAACATAAACCAAATGTAGAGGCAAAAGACGGTAAGAAAGCGGTAGAGAAGATGACCTAATTCCTGGCAACAGAGTGGTGCTATCACTGATGGATACTTGGGAAAAATGTATACACCGTAGCGTTCACACCCATGCTAGAATAATCAATTTTCTAGGCTGTATTCGCCCTGAGCCGACTCGACACTGGGCCGCCTCGGGTAGTAACGGTGGTCTTGCCGTGAAATTATAGTGTCCAATATCGAAGGAGGACATTTATTCCCTCAAAAACCAACTCGACGCGAACGAGCAGACGGTTGCGGACTCGGTCTCAGGCAGTAACAGCCATAGTACGCTTCTGCCGTGCCTGAACCGCTGGTGCGAGCCAACCCATCGGCGTTAGGTCTGCACTTCCGACAGCAGGAAATGGCAAGACCTACAGGCGTGCGCGATATCGAAGCCCACAAGAGGAACGAAGTCATCGTAAACAGGAAAGTAAAGAGGCACAAAGTCCCGCGTAGTGCAGGGCAAGGCGAACAAACGCAACCGATCTCGTGACGATGCCTGCTTAGCTCCAAAAAGAAGCAAATATGCGAGAGGCGCATCTAAGCCCGTGCCGCACTGCCCACAGACTAACAGCGATGCGGCCAGCGACCACCTGCATGTCGCACTCATAGACGACTCGTCTAACTGAGGCAAACCAGTCCTCGAGAAGTGGGAAGAGTTCGAGGCCCGGCTCTAGCGTTTGGCAATGGCAAGCACGTTATCCAACCCAGAGGGTCCGATACTTAGGTTCGATC
>NW_016195956.1:0-2972 GCF_001687245.7 Rhagoletis zephyria | reverse complement strand
GTGAATGCAGACTATGTTGATTCAATCATTTTACAGCTCTGGTATATACCATGATACAAAAAAGAAGGTAGTTTCATTTAACGACATTCGTTGTTGTTGTTAACCATTTGACTTTTAATAAAATTATGACATTTCATNGAAGTTTTTATTTATACAAACCAACAATCAACATTTTAAAAGGAATGCCGAGTGAATGCAGACTATGTTGATTCAATCATTTTACAGCTCTGGTATATACCATGATACAAAAAAGAAGGTAGTTTCATTTAACGACATTCGTTGTTGTTGTTAACCATTTGACTTTTAATAAAATTATGACATTTCATCAAATTCATGCTACCTGATCACTAGAAGAAATATTTTTTTTTTAAACAGAAGATTTTATCAGTACATTCAAAGATGTGGAATATGATGAACTAGAAAATTATGCCGGCTACATGATTTCGAACATGGGGTTGCCGACTAGGTTTCAGAAAGTATGAAGAAAGTGTATACTTACATATCGTCGTTTAAAGTACAAAATCGCGTATCGTCGTTCTGCAAAACCGCCTAACTGACATTTTTTGCCAAAAATTGGATTTGCTCACACAAGCTCTTGGCTTATCCATTCGTCCTGAAGTGCGATTTCTTTGTAAAAAAGAGAACCATTTTGAAATATGAGTGTTTTTACTCTACAAAATAATTTATGCAACCTCACATACGCAGTTCTGCATTTTGTTGATACACGGTTTTGTACTTTAAGCCACGATCCGTTAGTTGTTTACCGGAGGGCGGTCTGTTCAAGCCGACTTCAGGTGTTTTGCATAAACTAAAAATTTGTGAAATTTAACGATGATGCACTAATCACAAAGCCTAATTATTTTGCAAAATCTGATGAGAAATGTAAAAGTAAATTTGAACCAAAATATAAAAAGGTTTTATTTGGGAAGAACATTCTTTAGAATTTGACTTTTAAATCGCAAGATTGCATTCAAAATAAGAAAACAAAAAAATAACAGAATAATGCGCGCGTGGTTTTTATTACAAAATGAAAAGAACAATTACGATGAAGTCTCCTTTAACAGTTTACATTTTAAATATTTTTAATAAAAAAAAGGTGCGAACCACGTAAGTAAAAAAAAAGTATCAAGCACTAATAATGGTTTTTGATTTGAAATCGTACATTGGTATAAATATGGGAAAGAAAATACTCCGATTTATTTCAAAAAATTTTATTATCCGTCAAAAGTTGTTTATTGAACCTACCTTCTTTTTTGTATCATGAGCCTATACAATGCTTTGGACTGAGTAGGCAGTTGAGAAGTAAAGTTCTCTCTCTTATTTGGCGCTGTAACCGCCTAAGCGATTTTTGCCGAGTCCAACAAAGCACGCCAGCCGTTTCTTTTCTATGCCAACTGACGCCAATTAGAAATGCCAACCCAATAAATATCGGGATTGGTTAACAATTCGAAAATTATTGGAAAACATACATACATTTTTTCGAGTCGCACCTTCGATAACTAATGTGGAATAGGTTAGTATTCGATTCGAGAACTAGGCCATTCTCCAGAAAAACGGAACCTTCGTTATCCAATGTATTTTTCCTTCGCTATTGTCTTATATTTCCCTTCGTGAATGAGCTGAATTTCACTCTCTCTCTTGTTACTATGGCTTTAATTTTTTTTCGAGCTCGAGTGTATTTCCAATATTCTATGAACGTTGGAAATCTAAGGCTGGTTATAAGTTCGTTTTTAGGTCGATATTCATATTGGATATCGAAGGCAATTTTCGAACGTTTGCCCAATTTTTTGAAGGAAAGTGAAGCTAGGTCCTTCTCCACTTTGTCTTTCTTCCCTCTTCCTCTGCTACCACTAGCGGAGAGTCGGAGTTCATTCGAACAACATGGCCAAGCCAGCAGAGCCGCTGAATTTTAATTCGCTGCAAAATGTATATGTCGTTGTAAAGCTCATACAGCTCATCGTCCCGTCGTCTGCGGTACCCGCCATCGCCAACGTGTAAAGACCCGTAATTCTTCCGCAAAATATTTTTCTCGAATACTCCAAGAGCCCTCATGATAAGTGACTTATAGTGAGGTTTTCGTACGAGAGGGCTTTACTCCTTAATTGCCTAATCAGTCCAATGATTCTGCGTTGAAATTTGTTGCTGAAGTTATTATCGGTGTTAATGCTGGTTCCCAAGTAAACGAAATTCTCGACTTTCTCGAAATTTTCAACAGTGACGTGAGAGCCAAGGTGCGGAATGCGCTAACTGTTTGTATTCCCTCCAGAATTTAAGTACGTTCTGGACATTAATCACTGTATCGCCAATCTTGTTCTTCCAAGATTTCGCTTTAATGCGGATTATGGCTAGACACGCTCTTCCACCAGTGTGAACGACAGTACTGGGCGACGGAGTATCTCCCACCACAAATCAACACCGAACTTGCGCTCCTTTACATGCCAGCTGTAGTAGACGTCGCAAGGCACCAGCCATTTTTTGCCTTGCCCGGCTCAACGTATTTCTTGAATGGCCATGATGTCAGCTTTTGTCCTTACGAGGACATCAACCAGCTGGGCTGAGGCCCCATGAATGGTCCGGACATTCCAGGTGTATGCCCTCAAATCGTAGTCCTTTAAACTTTGCCTTGGTCGTCATCAAAAGGGCGGTTCTAATCCAAGGCTTTGTGTCTCTTTTTCATTGGAGCCTGTTTTACGTAGCGGGTCCCAAAACCAGCGTACACGTTTATATAGCGAGCCGCGTGCTCGAGACACCCGCTTGCAGCCGCACCTACTGATTAACAGACGCTGCGTACACAAATCATACTCTATAAGCCACTCACCATGCCTGTGCTAGTGTGAAAAGTCATCTTATAAAAAGACAATTAGTCTTAAGGACTTTAAACATACTAACCCACCTTTCGAATGTCTGTATTGTTATAAAAAACGTCCCAGTACATATATATTCCATTGTATATAAGTATTTATTAATATTAT
>NW_016195955.1:0-2972 GCF_001687245.7 Rhagoletis zephyria | reverse complement strand
GGCACCGCCGAGAGATTCAACCAGACGCTGATGGCAAAGGCGCGCTGTTTGATGATCGAGGCGTGCATGCCTGAGAAGTTCTGGCCGCTTGCGGCTGAAGCCTCATGCTTCCTCTACAACCTGGCGCCCCACTCCTCTATCAAGTTTGTGGCGCCAGCAAAACGACTATTCCCCGAGACCCGCACCATCATCGAACGAGGAGGGCAACTGCACATCTTTGGATCGGCAGCCTACAAAAGCATCCCTCAAGAGAGACGAAACATCACAAGAGCAAGCAAGCTCGCTCCGGTTTCGGAGAGGCTTGTCTTCGCCGGGTATGACGCACTAGACAGCGACATCTTCTTGTTGCTCAACCCCAGATCAGGAGCGATCATCAGAGAACGAAATGTCGTCGTGAAGGACGGTGATTTTCCTTTCTGTGAAAAGAAGGAAGATTGCCGTTGCCAATGCCCTATTGCCCAAGCTGAACCAGCACAGCAGAAAGAGAACCCGACAGTACCCCTCTTCTACATGTCCTTCGTCCACCCGTCGGGGGGTGATGAAGACGAGAATGGACGTGTGGACAACGGACATGAGGAAGAGGTGGCAGAATCTTTCACGTCGTATCAAGAACCAAACACGGAAGTAAAGACTTTAGCGGAGCCAATCAATTCAGCTCAGGAATCTTCCACGTCGTCGTCAACCCCAGATTCAGCAACTGTGTCAGAGCTAATCTTTCCGTCGTATCTTCCAATCCCAGTGACACCAACAGCTTCTACTACTCTCCCTCCATCGTCGCCATCTGCAGACACAAGTGAGCAGACACCTTTGACCGAGCCAGTATTTGAACCAGTTTTATCTTCCACGTCGAGTTCTAACCCAAACATTGAGGAAATACCTTCATCTTCTCCAGCTGCCCCGTCCGACCAGACCGAGACGCCATCTACGCCTACAGTCGAGCAAGAGAAAGAAGTCAAAGAGGAGTCCAGCCCTATCCCACGACAACATCAAATGGTGCTCAGGAACAGGAGCAACCTACGACGACCACTGAGATACTGTGACGACTCTGACCAAGAGACCAAAGCCAATGCAGTCTCCACTGAAACATCTGAGGAAGAACCAAAGTCTTATGAGGAGGCAATGAACTCATCCGAAAGCGAGTACTGGCGAGAAGCGTGTAACAACGAAATGAGCTCAATGCTCAAGAACAAAGTGTTCGAGGAAGTGCCCGAAACCCGAGACCTCAAAGTCATCTCCAGCAAATGGGTCTTTAAGCGAAAAAGGAACGCCGCAGGAGCAATCACCAGACACAAGGCCCGTCTAGTTGCCCAAGGGTACGTCCAACGCTACAACGTGGACTATTGGGAGACGTACGCACCCACCGTCGCTGCCACCACGCTCAGGACTTTCCTAACGGTTTGCAAGTTAAAGAAACTAAAAATCAATCAGGTCGACGTCACCACAGCCTTCCTGTATGGTGATATCGATGGAGAGATCTACCTGCGCCCACCAACCGCATACTCCACGCCAGGCCAGGTGTGGAGATTAAGAAAGTCGATATACGGCCTTAAGCAATCCCCAAAATGCTGGTCGTACAAACTGAACACCATCCTCGAAAGACAAGGATTCCACCCAACCAAATCCGACCGTTGCCTCTTTGTGCGCGGTGATCCTACCACCAGTCAGGCCTACATTTTGGTCTACGTCGATGACTGCCTGATTGCAGCACAAACCGATGAGGAGCTGACCGACATCAAGAAAGAACTGATGAAGGACCTCGAAATTCAGGACCTTGGAAAACTCGGCACGTTCATCGGTGTCGAGTTCAAAGAGGCCGGTGAAAACATTTTTGCCGCGTCCCAGAGCCGATACATCGACGAGCTAGCTGAGAGATTCAACGTTACTGATGCCCATCCTCTGACTAATCTTCCCGTCGTTAATCCCCAAGAACTGGAAAACGAGCCGATCGACGAAACAATCCCCTACCGGAGCATCGTAGGAGGACTACTCTACATCTCATCTATGACCCGTCCCGACATTTCAGCGGCCGTCAGCTACCTCTCCAGGTACCTGGACAAACCATCAAGAAAAGCGTGGAAACAAGCGAAACAGGTCCTCAACTACCTGCGACACACGAAACATCGACCACTGCTCCTAGGTGAACTGGACCAGTCAAGCCTTGTCACCTATGCAGACGCAAATTTTGCCCCAGCAGGAGATCGTAAGTCACAATCCGGAGCCGTCTTTCAACTTGCTGGCAGCACCATTGGATGGCTCAGCAAGAAACAGAAAACGGTCAGCACCTCCACCACCGAAGCTGAGTATATCGCCCTCTCACTAGCCACCAATGAAACCCTGTGGCTGCAACACCTACTTGAGGAAATGGGAATCAATGTCATCCTCCCCACCACCATCTACGAGGACAACCAACCAGCTATTTCAATAGCTACAAATCAGCGGAACCCCGGACTGGCCAAGCATCTGGACGTGAAGCTCCACGCCGTGAGTGACTACCATCAAAAGGGATTCATCAAAGTCTCCCCGATCGCATCGAAGGACCAACTGGCAGACGGACTAACCAAGGTAACCAACGATCGGACCGTACTGGATNGGAGTCGTCCTCTACGGTCGGCCCCCGAGTCGTCATCTACGAGACCCCCCGAAGCAGCGTGCTCGCTGAGAAGCCGTTGAGAAGAGCTGCGCGAGAGCTAGCTCGGCAGTTGCGAGTTAGAGCTCGGTGAGACAAGTCGTACCACCCCGGCAAGACAACTCCCGAAGCGAAGTTCCTCCGACCACCCAAGTCGTTGAGCACCCTGCGAGTACCCTGTAAGAGTTTGTGGAGAGTTTGTAATCTTTACGTCGTTGTGTACCAATAAAAGTGGTATTGTTATGTGGAGTGAGGCTGTTACGATTTAATAAAAGGCAAAAGCAGACTTCAGTGTTCTTTTTTTTCTTTCTTTTTTTAATTTTAATTACCTTTTCCTTGAGAAGGC
>NW_016195954.1:0-2972 GCF_001687245.7 Rhagoletis zephyria | reverse complement strand
TAAAATGCGTTACTTAGACAGAACTATACATGTTAAAGCAATATTTAAACATAAAGTGAATTTTAAAGGTAAAAGTTACTTAAAAAAACGGCCCTACGTGTGTTTATATTTTCAATGCTTTGTTTTTTTTTTGTTTTTCGATGCCGTCCCTGTTAATTTGGAACAGTTTTTAACATCACATTGACTATCGATAGTACTATCGATGGTCGCGTTTGACACTATCGATAGTATTGCTTGGAAACTATCAACGAGTAATGATAGTTTTTTTCTGAAACATGGAAACTATCGATGGTGGCACTATCGATAGTTTTACAACTCTATTGCAGCGGAATAGCTGCGCTTGATTGTGTTGGCATAACAAAAATGAAAATAGTGGAAAAAAGCAAACGATAATTTACAAGGCGTACTTAGCACTTATCGAATTTTATTTATTTATTTAAATATCTATTACTGAAGCTTACAACTAAAAACAAAATTTTGAGCCTAGTAAAGAAAGCTTCTCTTATGTGTTATAACTACGGTGACCATAAATATGGATTCAAAATGAAGGACAATTTTTCAAAAATATGCCTACATATATTTACGTAGTATACAAATATCAAAAGAGTATCTATGATTCAAAATTCTTAATACATTTTGAGCTTTGAATCACGTTTTTTTCATCGATATTAATCTTTTTTTTACATGAATATTTATAAAAGTATAGTAAAACATATTATAATAACAAAAGCTTACACGAAAAGTGAAAATCTTTAAAAGATTATTTTATAGGCAAANGAAAATGAAAACAATACCCTTTTTTTGTTCTTTGGTACTTTTTGCAGTTATTTATCAAAAACCGACGTCATGAATCGACGTAAACGACGAGTTACAAAGGTATTTATGTGCCCTTTACAAAAATATATAAATTGTGCAGATTACGCTGCATAGCATCTGCATTTCTAATCCGACTTTCATTATCTTTGGCTCAAAATTTACTGTAATGATATATCTTATTTATTGAATTTTTAAACTAATGAAAAAAAGTATCGAATAAAACTGCATATTTGATTGAAAATCTCACTTTTTTCGACTTTGATGACAAAATGCAAATGGTCGCCTGTAGCACTAATAATTTTCATTGAAGTCGCCACAAGTTATATATTTTGGTAAGAGGCATATTAATACCTTTCGAGCTGTAAGTCGCTTACGTTGATTGGTAGATTTTTTTCATGAGATATTGAAGAAAAGCTACGAAAAGTGCCTAAAAACACTTTTTGAGAAAATCCATCCGTTGTCCGATAATTTTAAAATAACGATTAAAATGCGGGACAAATGCAGAACATCTGGAAAAAATCAGTACATTTTCAAGTTTTTCAGGTTTGAAAAACTACGCAGGACCGACCTTTGAAAATCAGTACGGTCCTGCAAAAAACAGAACGGATGGTCACCGTAGTTATAACACATGGCAACAAAAATGCGAAAAAATTTGTTGCGGGAAATGTTACAGCTGTTTTTGATTGTCAGTGCTGATTGTGAGTCCATGAGCATAAGGTTTCCATCAGCTCCAGATTTTGTGAAAAACGAGGTCAAAATGTCAAAAAATCGGGTTTTTTGGCAATATTTGAGGAGCTCTAGCAAAAAACAAAAGGCGGTATTAGGCTTAAATTAAACCTAGAAGTCTCTGAAAATACCATCCCTACACCTTGACCTGATGGTCACTTATAGTCATTTATTGAACAGCAAAACCTGATTTTGTGCGAAGTTTGAGTACCCACCGCAATTAAACTAAAGGGGATAGAGCCTTCCACTTGGGCTGAAATTAAGGCTTGAACTTTCAACTACAATCGCTTAAGATACCATCCCTAAACTGTTAACCCTAAGGTCACTTATAGTTATTTATTTAACAGCAAAAACTGATTTTGGCAAAACTTATTTATTTTTTTCAATAGCACAGTATTTATTCCAGTATTTTTATATTGCCAACAAATTACTTTTAGTGACCATCAGGTCAAGGTGCAGGGATAGTAGCCGAGAGTTATAGCTTTAATTTAAGACCCAGTTAAAGGTTCTATCACCTTATGGTTTTTGGGCTAGACTTTCTAAAATTTTCAAAAACGCGATTTTTTGACACTTTGACCTCGTTTTTCTCAAAATCTGGAGCTGATGGACACTTTATGCTTACGGACTCGTAATCAGCATAAAACAGTCTATCAAAAACAGCTTTATCNCGACAATCAGTTAGTGGCAGTACTATTAGCGGTTGTATTGGCGGTATCAAAGTGTGTGCGCGATTATTGATTCGTTGTAGGTGTGAAAAAAAAATATATATATATAAAGTAAAATAAGTGCCGTAAATTACCCTAGCGGTCCCTGGAAGACACCGTCAACTGAACGGACTCCTACATCTCCCGCACTCGGTTCACATCTCACACCCGGAACCAGAGGTTGTCACGGGCATACCCGCAAAGGACCTCGGCTGGTCGGCGGCGGAGGCAATCCGGGCCAGCAACATATGCCTACACACACATAGCCTACGTATGAGGACCACCGCAANAGAGGTTGTCACGGGCATACCCGCAAAGGACCTCGGCTGGTCGGCGGCGGAGGCAATCCGGGCCAGCAACATATGCCTACACACACATAGCCTACGTATGAGGACCACCGCAATACACCTCTTCACAAACTTTGTAGCATACTTGCCAGGGGAAAAGTACACCAGTACAGGTCAGTTAGCACCAACAATTAACCACGACCGGCACCGGGGAGCACAGCAATCCAACGAGCTAGCAACATCACCATATAGGTCCCACAGACATCAACGGCTAACATCAACAGCGTACAGATTCGGCAACCACCACCTCGTGCAACAGCGACGACTACAGCTGGGTGCAGCATAAGCGACCAACAGCATTCGTGGTCTCCAGACCGAGCATCGCCCAGACCTGCTCAATGGCAGCCGTTCCTAACATCGGTGGTGACAACTATTAACA
>NW_016195953.1:0-2972 GCF_001687245.7 Rhagoletis zephyria | reverse complement strand
GCTACTACTAGCGAGTAGCACGCCGGTGGTCATTAGCTTAGAAGCAAATCCTTCTTCCCCGATGTGGTTAAGCAAGACATCCCGACATTCATCTGGATATCAAAGTTGCCAGCGGGGTGAAGTATTAGGTGAGTTGGTGATGACCAGTGGCGTTGACGTTATCAATATGCCTAGTGAGTGGTACACGTTTGATGGGCCGATGGGTGCCAGTGACATTGACCTAACTCTGGTGAACAGAGCTGGGATGCGGACGTTCAGATTTGAGTGGGAAGTCAAGGGAGGATGGGGTGTAAGTGTACACAATCCTATAAAGATTGAGATTACTCCACTCTCCCCCCTGACCGTAGGGATGGGTACCAGATGAGAAGGTGGCGTACAAATGGTGTTAACTGGGAGCAATATGGGAACAGGGTAAGAGGCGGTATTAACAAAACCACTGGGAGTATTCGAAGAAATGATTGTAGGCGAACAAATTGTTTGTCTAAATGACATTGTTTTTTGGGGAGTTACTAACAGGGTTTTTAATAAGTGGGAAGGGGGCAACTAAAGCGGGTCAAATGGTGGTCGGAACAGCTCAGTGAGAAACGAAGGTCCGTCCATCGATTTAGACGACGGTTTCAGCGGGAACGACGTAGGGGGGTGAGGGTCTAGCTCAAGCTAGATTGCTGTTTTCTCGGGAAATGAGGTCTATAGGAACCTTCGCGGGCGTCGAAGTGAGGAGGTCACCTCTCTTCGCGTTGGTGGCTCCGTGTTAACAACGTGGAGGGAGTGTGCGGGGTCTTGTTAGGTCCGTTATTTCCTAGTTCGGAGGTTCAGGTTCCTCAAGCACAAGAGGTACATGTCCCTCCACTAGATTTTGGGGAGTTGGGGTATGCATTTGGCCTGTTTAGGTCTGGAAAGTCACCGGGTTTTGATGATTTGAACGGAGAGATGTGCAAATGCTTGTGGAAGTTCATTCCGGAATACTTGGAGGCTATCTATGATAAATGCATGTGTGAGGGATATTTTCCACATGAGTGGAAGGTAGCTAGGGTTGTTCCTCTTCTGAAGTCGCCCGATAAGGTCAGGAGTGATCCTCGTTCTTATCGGGGCATCAGTCTCCTTCCAGTGCTTGGAAAAGTGCTGGAACGGGTCATGGTGGAAAGGCTTCAGAAGCTTACTGGGGGTAGTATGTCGGATAGGCAGTATGGGTTTAGGAAAGGACACAGTATTGGATGCTTGGCTTAACGTCAAGGGGTGTGTCAAGAATAGTACCTGTAGGTATGTTCTTGGCATATTCGCTGATTTTAAGGGGGCGTTCGACTATTTACGTTGGGATAGGGTCATTGAGCTGCTAGAGAGACTTGGGTGTCCAGAGTTGGCTTTATGGCGTAGCTACTTCTCTGGCAGGAGAGCCGCTTTAGTTGGGGAGGGGAGTATAGTTGAGGCTGAGGTTGCTCGTGGTTGTCCTCAGGGTTCCATTTGCTGTCCATTTATTTGGAACCTCATGATGGATACCCTGTTAAGGCAGCTTAAGCCACTTTTCAATTTTAGTGCGTTCGCAGGTGATCTCCTCATCTTGGTAGAGGGGCAGTCGAGGGCTGAAATAGAGCTGAAGGGTGGTTAGTGCATGGGGTGCGGATATGGGTGTTGATGTGTCGGTAGAGAAGACAGTGATGATGCTCCTCAAGGGGAAATTCGCGCGGAACCAGTCTTAGGTACGAGACGCAAGTCAAATACTTGGGGCTGTTGATGGGCGAGCGGATGAACTTTGGTTTGCATTTTGTGCGCCTTAAGCAGCGACTTCTTGGTGTTGTGGGTCTGGTACGTCGTGTTTTTAGGTCTGATTGGGGCCTAGGCCGGCGTGCTGTTCGTACCATATATCAGGGCCTGTTTGTGGCTTGTGCCACTTATGGCTCTGATGTTTGGTACGAATCTGCTATGACGGTTGTGGGTCGCAAAAAGATTTTGTCGTGCCAGAGGGTAATGCTGCTGTCTTGTCTGCCGGTATGTCGCACGGGGGTGCCTCCTCTTGATTTGGTGGTTATAGAGCGTTCTATGGCTTTCCGGTTGAGAAGGGGCATGGAGATGCCGTTGTTGGATGGGTGGATTTCGGATGCCGACTAGGAGAGAGGGTATTTGGAGTGTAAACGCTTCTTGTGGGAGACGGTCTTAATGAAGTGGCAGGACCGCTTGGACAATAGTTCCAATGGCCGGGTGACATATGAGTATATTCGTGACGCTAATTTTGTCCGCGAAAACCCGGATTTCAGATTTTGTCTGAGTCTGGGTTTTCTTCTGACCGGACATGGGCCATTCAATGCGTTCTTGCATAGCCGGAATCTTCATGATTCGGAAATTTGTGCATGTGGTGCGCAAAGCGAGGATTTTAGACACGTGGTTTGTGAATGTCCGATGTACTCTGACATTAGGGATTTATCTGGGATGGCAATTAGATGGACTGATGGACGGTATGTTTTTGACGATGCTCTCTCTTCGAGCCGGCATGTTGAAAGTCTGAGGGTATTTGCACGAGAGGTGTTTGGAAGAAGAAGGTGTGCAATTAGTTGAGGGGTTAATTTCATGGGTGGGGGCAACCAGTCCAGAGTGGTTTGGAAACTCAACTGGGAGTAGTTACGGCTACGAGGTCTGACCGGAGAACTAATTCTGGTACCACGGGGAACAGGAGCCCCCAGAGTCTACTCTGGCCTGTTCTTGGGTACGGCTCCTCGGGGAGTATCGTGGTGGCTGTGGTTTAAACCCAAATGCGGGGAGAGTCGTTCTGGCTCGATGTGGAGTTGCATTGCAACCGGGTGCCGGACCCATAGCACGGCAGAGGTTTAGATAGGCCTCGTACCTTACCAAGGTGGTAAGTGTGTCCATTCTGCACTTCCAATTGGTACCGAGATGCTTGCATTTCGGGGCGCTGACCTTCGCATTGATTTGATCCGTTGTGCTTTTGAGCGCCGTGGTGTAGGACCGGATTCGGCAGG
>NW_016195952.1:0-2972 GCF_001687245.7 Rhagoletis zephyria | reverse complement strand
GCACACCAATACCGACTGTAAACAACCCGAAAATTTTAGGGGTCATCTTCGATAGCCTGCTCTCCTACTCTACGCACACAACCGTAGTTGTCAATATAGTACAGAGCCGCAACAAGGTCCTCCAGTCGCTCGCCAGCAGCACCTGGGGCAAAGAAAAGGAATCGTTGCTGGCAACATACAAGGCAATTGGCCGGCCGGTTCTTAAATACGCTGCGCCAGTTTGGACGCCGGGGACTAGTTGGACTAGTAGTTCTGATGACACCTGAGCACCACCTACACAGCGAGGCCCAAGTGCTCCCCGTAAGGGAACACAACAAAATGCTTTGTAAGCAATTTCTGGTGGGTTTCCAGTAGATCTTCTCAAATATTGCATAAAACGCGATTTTTTGACACTTTCACCTCTGGAGCTGATGAAAACATTGTACTTACGGATTCTGAATCAGCACCAAAAAGTCTATCAAAAACAGCTTTAACATTTGCCGCACCAAAACTTTTTCCATTTTTGGTGGCCTGTATTATATAATNTTTCCAGTAGATCTTCTCAAATATTGCATAAAACGCGATTTTTTGACACTTTCACCTCTGGAGCTGATGAAAACATTGTACTTACGGATTCTGAATCAGCACCAAAAAGTCTATCAAAAACAGCTTTAACATTTGCCGCACCAAAACTTTTTCCATTTTTGGTGGCCTGTATTATATAATAAAAACTCGCTTGCTATGCTTGCGTTTGCAGGAAGGAGCTTTTCGAATTTCTCTTTATACACACTTAAGATGCTGTTTTCGGCTTTTGTACGGTCTAAATTATAATGTGTGCCATTTATTTGGAGACCATACTATGCTATTCCTATAAATAGGTTGGAAAGAGTACAGAAAATGTTTCTTCGTTTCGCTCGACATTCATTAAACTTCACACTCCCGATTCCGTCATATGAGCCTCGGTGCCATCTGATCAGCTTACTGTGCTTAAATGACAGCAGAAAACTCTTGGCCATAAAACTGTAGGTCCCTCCGCTTTGTGGGACAACATCGAGGCGCACGCCACAAATCGGAGGAGAAGCTCGGCCAAACACGAACATATGTGTAAGCGCCAATCTATTATTATATTATATTAAGTTAGCTGGACCGTTTGTGAACAAAGATAAGAAAATTATGAGCCAAAAGGAGAAATGGCATCGTTTGTTGGGCCATATAAATTTTAAATACTAAATAAATACTGTCAAAAAATCAACTGGTATATGAAATTCCAAGTATGAAGTAGAATTTATGAAATGCAACACCTGCGGCGGCTGCTATGCTGTGTAGTGCTTAGCAGTGCGCGCTACCACTCCGAAGAGCCGGGATTCAATCCCTGGGGAAAGCAAATCCAAAAAAAAAAATAGAAGAGGTTTTTTCTTAACAACGGTCGCCTCTCGGCAAGCAATTGCAAACCTCCGAGTGTATTTCTGCCATGATAAACAGCTTCTCATAAAAATNGTGCAAACCTCCGAGTGTGTTTCTGCCATGATAAACAGCTTCTCATAAAAATACAATCGCAGTTCGGAGTCGGCGTAAAACTATAGGTCCCTCCTCTTTGTGTGGAAGAGGGAAATTGGAGGAGAAGCTCGACCAAGCACTAACATATGTGTAATCGCCAATCTATTATTAATATTAAGACCTGTATATTTGTGTGACAACATCAAGGCGCACACCACAAGTCGGAGGAGAGGAGAGGCCAAACACTAACTTATGTGTACGCGCCAATCTATTATTATATTGAGAATAAAATGCATAACATTCCTCTGTTAGAGGCGAAGTATACGTCCGCGTGATGCCTGAAGGCACAGCTGTCAAGGTACTTACCAAAGAGGCCATTGCAGCCATGTTAGACAGCAATAAATGACTACATTATTTTGTATATTTAAGTTTGTGTTCAGTTAGTTTTCTCATATTCATATCACTCTCTAGTTTAATGTTAAGGGCGAATTGTAACTTTATCTTTTCATGTATCTCGTTTTCTTATCTTCTCTTTTCCTGATACTTAAACTTTCTCTTAATTATTGTGTTAACCGCATCTTTCGTTACGTTTGGTAATATTCGCATTTTAATGATTCTAAAGTGCAATGTTCTTTTCTTTACTTATTTTTTCAATGATGTGTAAGCATTCCAAGGGCAGAGACACTACTTTTAATATGATTCGCGTCCTGAGTAAGCAAAGTCTGGATTAAAAATATGTCATATCAATGCCCAAAGCCTACCATCTAAAATCGATGAATTCAGATTTATCTTTCCAAGGGCAGAGACACTACTTTTAATATGATTCGCGTCCTGAGTAAGCAAAGTCAGGATTAAAAATATGTCATATCAATGCCCAAAGCCTACCATCTAAAATCGATGAATTCAGATTTGTATTTCGAGTCTTCTGGTGTGAATGTTGTGTGTGTATCAGCGACAGGGCTATCTACGCGGCATAATGATGTTTCGTTTTATGTTAGTGGTTATAAATTTTTCCGTTTAGATAGAGTTAAGCATGGTGGTGGTGTTGCTGTGTTTGTAAAAAGTAGCCTGTCTTGTTCCCTTAAATGTACTTCAGAAAATTTCAACACAATCGAATCTATTTTCATTGAAATTAGATCTAAATACGAAAAAATCCTTAATGGTTGTGTGTACAGACCAAAAAGGAACATTGCCTACGCACCATTTATTGAATTTATTGAAAACCTGACCCTTGATTATAATAACATTATTATAGCAGGGGATTTTAACAGTGACATTCTTTGTGAAAGTAAGTTTGCGTTAGCCATGAAAAACCTGGGTTTATTCCCTGCTAACGATTCAATGCCTACACATTTCACGCAAACTAGTAGCACTTTGGTGGACCTATTTTTTGTAAATGACACCACAAAAATACTCCTTTATGATCAACTTTCTGTTCCAAGTTTTCTAAGCACGATTTAATTTTTTTGACATTTGACTTTCAATCGACCTATGAC
>NW_016195951.1:0-2972 GCF_001687245.7 Rhagoletis zephyria | reverse complement strand
TTTTTTTACAGATCTCGGATCGATAAGGACTTTTCACATTTTATTTATAATGCCGCTCGTATTATTCGCACCAATTTTCAGCTTTATGCGAGTTACTGCAACCTTGAGAATTTAACTTGACCGGGCTAGTAGGAAACTATTTTAAAGATATGGTTTAAATAGAGGAGCAATTAAAAAATATTAGTTACACGGGTTATAATGTACTTCAATTGGGTTGACAAGTGATAATTTATGGAAAAAATTGTGCCACTCAACAAAAATTGTTGGGAAATTGCGAAAACCGCGACAATGTAAAACAATTTTCGCAGTTTTTGCCAACTATTTACAATAAAAATTGTTTGTTTTTTTAACTTTATATGTATATAAAAATGTGAGAAATTAAATTCTCTAGAAATTTGTATGCAACCAATTTTTGTGAAAAATGCAAAATAAAATGATTGCAAATCGTAAAAAAAAACAAAAAAAAAAATCATAAAATCCAAGATAGCGGAATGTTCCATACGAAATTTATGGGTAAGACTGGATCCATTATCTTTTTTTTTTTGAGACAAAGTCTAATTTTCCTGGGCCAAATAACTTTTTCTATGACTAATTTTTTTTTAGGTTGGTTGGAAAGTATCCAACTAAAATTATTGTAATTGTGAGTTTGTGAATATGGATGTTTGTGGCTCAACCACGTGAAAACTACGGAACGAATTTGATAAAATTTTGCAAACAGATAGTTTATGACCTGAATTACAAGATAGGAAATATCGGATAATAAATCAGAAAAACTTAAGTAATTTTGAAGTTCACGCTGGTAATGCGCGTTAACGCTAAGAAAATTACTTTTATCAATTTTCTTAAGCAAGGATCACACGATTTGTACATTTGTTCACTTTGACAGTCACAGAGTGATGTTGTCTATAATAATAATGGGTTCAGCACAATAAAAACTTGTCAAACAACACCACTCTGGAATTGTGAAAACGTACAAATCTGTACAAATGTACAAATCGTGTGATCTCTGCCTTAGCGTTATCTACGAAACTACTTAAGTTTTTCTGATGTAATTATGGCTATTTTTAACTAATCCGGTTTGTTTAAAAGTAAAAATTATATTCCAAAGTAATTAATTTTTGGCGTTTCATGCGTTTCATATACATATCACCAATAAAAAAATCTCGATGTGCTAGGAAAAAATCGAAGATGTATTTTAATTTAACATACCTAGATATTCAAAAAAATAACATAAGTATTGGAGGGGGGAAACAAAATTTAAATTTCGCAGGCCTGTTTAATTAGTCGTGCGAAAATTACAATTTAACTTGCCCAGGTCAAATGTGTTTTTGGTCCAAGCCTTTACATACATACATACATACATTTTTTTATAAGTGACAGAGTGGGTTACGGGGTATTGCTTAAAGGACCACCTTTACAATTTCGATTAATACATGCACACATACCTATAACCCATCAAAATCATGTATACTAATTTCCAAAGCCGCTAATTTTTCTCCCTTTCTACTACTTTTAAAATGCATGCCCCTNAAAAAAAATTTAGTTTTTCCATCGGAATAATAAAATTTGTAATATCGTAAGACTTCACCCAAAATAGTTCGGCAAAATATTGAGATTTATCAGAGCTGGACCAATTTGAAAATACCTAAAGAAATCTCATTAAGCTGACTCCGTTAATAAAAATTTTAAACATTTTTATGAAGATCATTTAAGGCATACGGCTTAGCTAGAGCGTCGGCTAAGAAGAGCATAATGGTAGAACATGCCTGAATTAAGGCAGGCGAAATAACTTCTGGGAAGCTATAATCCCAAAAGATCTCAGGAACTAGTCAAAAGACAAACCTGAGTTTTATAACAGAGATGCTAACGGGGCACTGCAGACTGCGAGCCCATATGCATAATATGAGGATGAGTGCAGACGACTTGTGTAACTGCTGCGACATGACACCAGAAACTCCACAGCATCCTGAGAATGCGATATGGTTGCGAGAAGAAGGCTAGCACATCCGGGAAGGAAGTGGCCAGAGGCTACGCATATACACTCACTACCTCCCTCGAAACTGCTTGAGTTCATCAGAGTACTGGGGCTAGATGAGTGTTATGTATCTATTTACCCAATGATTTCGCGCTATAGTGTCCAAATGGGTGACCCGATACAAGAATTTGTTACACTCAGTTGTAGTCAAAAGGATCTGAACTTTATTTGAAAACCCTTTTTTTTTAGTCTTCCGTCGCTAAATTTTAATAAATTCGGTTTGAAATACGCACTTTTGTGAGTGCGGAAAGGTGTTCTGCGCAAAAATACTGTGACCAGCGTAGCCCGAGTTGGGCGGAAAGGTGTTAAGCACAAAAATACTGTGGATGGCGCACCCCGAGTTTGCATTTTCTCCCCAGGGGTCTGTGGAAGGGTTGACTTTTTGCAGATTCTAAACTGTGCTCCTTCTGGTGGGTAGGGTATCAAAAGCCGCGCCTTTCCCCCTCTACCCAGTAACTTAACAATGGGCAAATAAGTATTTTTTCAGCAAAAAAACAAAACCGAGAATTGAATATTTTTTTTTTGGCTATTAGATGGAAAAAACTTAATTTAAATTTTTTGAGTCTCCATAGGGGGAATCTGTACATTGCCCCCTGTGCGACAGGCCTTAACCGGCTCCAATCGGCACCAAAATTTATATGTGATATCCGTGACCGTGGTATTACCGAATGAGTGGGTGAGACTGAAATTTAAGGATCACCCTAGGTAACCAAAAAAAAAAATCCGACGAAGTGATAACCTTCTCCTTTTTGTGAAGTCGGTTAATAACTTAAACTCTATCATTAAAACTAATTTTACATATAAAAACTTAGATTTTTCGTAAATCCTAATATATTTCCGAAGTATTTTGGCGGAAGCCTTTACATATAATACACTTGATATTTCCGTTAGAAAAACAGTGCCGATTTTTTTGTATAGAGAGTGATGGACCCTAATG
>NW_016195949.1:0-2972 GCF_001687245.7 Rhagoletis zephyria | reverse complement strand
ATACTAAACAATTTTATTCAGAAAATTCGATTTCTTTTTGGAAAAACCTTTGTTTTCTAACATTTATTTTTTTGGCAAATGCCGGAGAATTTTATGTAGTTTACGTTTTTGCTATACGATTAAAAAAAAAATAATCAACCCGCCCTAATGTAGGTATGTATCTTTGCCAAAGCAGTAGCGGCAGCAAGCTTTAATACTTGTAACACTGAGGCTTGAGTAGCTTTTCACTGAATATTGAGTCTCTACTGGAAGTACTTAAAAAAAAAAATATGACCTTAGCCGCTTAGGAGAAGATCTGCTGATATCCCCTGCTATTTATCGCCTGCGATTGAGCTAAGCGATCTTCACAAGCGTTTAATCGCCGGAGATCTATAGCAGCAGATGAAAAATTGCCAATGGAGACAGCAAGTAAGGAAAGAAAGCTATGGCTATTTAGATCACAGGATATTCACCAAATAATAGTGCAGCTATCGAAATTTCTTTTCGGCAAGTTTTTATCTATCACGTGACTTGCTATTCTTATTCGTATTCGCGAATAATAGATTTTAGTAAATATTGTCATAAATCTCCCTACGTATGTATGTATGTACATTAGGGCGGGTAAGATTTTTATGACTATGGGCGTTTAGCATAGGATTCTAGTACGTGTAACTCGAAGCCAATTTGCCGAAGAAACCATTGGTCTAAAATCAATTTGGAGTTTGCCAAATTGCGAAAATAGGTCTCGAAGAAAATAAGAAAAGTTTTACTGTTGCCCCCACTGGTGGAAGTGCAGAAATGGATTCTCCATACCAAAAAAAAAAACCTCATAACATGTCTTTATGCACATGTTAAGCACTTCTTTTCTTTACGATACTATAGCAAAATGCTTAGAAACCTATTTTCGCAATTTGGGAATCTCCAAATTGATTTTAGACCCAAGGTTTCTTTGGCAAATTTGCTTAGAATTACACGCAGAATCCTTCTGTGCTATACGCGCATAGTCGAAGAAACCTCCCATGCAAATTAACCCGCCCTAATGTACATACATACATACATATCGTTACCTTAAAATTGAATGGCCCTATCTCGCATCATTGCTAAAATGCAAACAAGCTGTAACTAACTACAATTTTGTATTGCGTAAAACGATAAGGGGACTTATAATTCGATGAAATGTATCAATCATAATCAATCATAAAGTGAATTTTGGATTTTTAGTTAGTTACGCCTTTTTATATGCTCGCAACTGCGTTTTTTTTTTTTACCGTTCTTAAGCTCACTGAAGAGCTGCCGATGCGTAAATTGATCGTCAGTAATTTATATGTAGGACCTTAATGCACATTTTTGTTTTAATTCAAAATATTGACACAGTACATACATTTATTCATTAGGGTGCCTCAAAAAAAAAGTTTCGGGTTTTCCACAGGAATTGTAAAGTTTATTACATTGAGAAAATTGCGTCAAAATATTTCTGAAAAATATTAAGATTTACGTGAGCTGGACTAACTTTAATGTAACTCCAAAATCTCATTATTTTGTTTCCGTTGATAAAATTTTTAAATAGTTTTATACAGGCCTTGAACGCTGAAGTATTTTATCATTTGAAGTGATTTTTTGGAAAAAAAAAAACATTTTTAAAAACTAATCTTATTTATAAATAAGAAATAAAATCCATACGTACCGTCATCAGGTATGTAACTTGAGCATCGCTAAATCGCTGCATCTTTTAGGCGCATCAATATTACATAGTTACATCCCGACCTAATAAAAGGGAGGTAAAAAAAACTATATTTTTGGAGTTATTTTCAAGGGCAATTCATCTAAACTCGTAAATGCCTCTTAACCAAGTAAACCTTGTAAACTTACCTCATTTTGTATGGAAAACCAGTTTATTAACGAGGTTTACGCAATTACGAGGCATTTACGCGCTTTGATGAATACCATGTCAAATCATTGCAGCTCACGTAAATCTTAATATTTTGGCGGAAAAACATTACCGATTTTTTTTTTTTTTTTGATGGTATGGAGTATGATGCACCCCAATATACATACATACATACATACATTATCTCGCTTACCCAAAATTGTTTCAGTGAATATTAGTTCCGTTTTTATTTAGCGCAATATTGTTGTAATACTCGTAACAAATATTAATGTAGTATAACTAAATACATACGTACACGCATACTTAAACATATGTATGTATGTACATGCAAATGTACAAACTAAAATAAACTAAATAATAAAAAAGAAAAATAAAACCAATCAACACATTTAAGGGTTTTGTTTGTTTCGCTTGTTGTTTTTGGTTTTCGTTAAAGTTTTTTTGTTGAAGCATCTTCTGTTGTTGTTGTTGTTGTTGTTGTTGTTGTTGTTGTTGTTGGTTTGGTGCTTGGCCCTGTGGTAACTGCATCCACTTTTCCATTAAAATTTTATATATATTTTATTTGCCTGCAATTCTGGTTTTCCTTTTCCTTTCATNCCACGAGACTTACAATCTGGCGAGATTATAAACAAAATGAAATTCAGACCGCTGCCACCTCCACCACGCCCACCCCGCGAAAAACGTCAACGAGCCGAATCCAAGAGTTCAGCGCATAGCGCTTTCAACGCGCTATACAATCGCGAGATTGCTGACGAACAAATTGCCACATCTTCCACGGCGGAAAGTTACGATCCGACCGACGTCGATTTGGAAGAGGAGGAAACACGCCTACCTGAGGTTGAGGTTTCAACTCAGACAGATCCCTTGCCGGACGATTTCGAATGTGAGGAATTCGAAATCACCGAAGATATGAGAATAATCGAGCCCCGTATAAGTAGTATGAGAAAAACTTTGGATGAGCTATTAAGGGAAGAGGAGTTGAAAGCCAAAGAATCTGAAGAGGCGCAACCTCAGCTCACTGAAGAAGAGCAATTAGCACGGGGACTGCAAAGATTCCGCGACGCCAACCAACGAAGCATTTCAGAGCGATCGCGCGCCTCTTCGC
>NW_016195948.1:2868-2972 GCF_001687245.7 Rhagoletis zephyria | reverse complement strand
TTTTTCGTCTGAAAATTATTGTAAATATTTATTTTAAGTGAATTATCTTTAGTAGTTACTAAAATGCCGCAGTTTTCGTATTTCTGGAAATTAGCGTTAATGGG
>NW_016195948.1:0-2678 GCF_001687245.7 Rhagoletis zephyria | reverse complement strand
TTCATTCTGAGCATTTATGTATACATTTGTCTATATCTATCTCGATTCGTTTTGGCTGTTACAAACAACCGTTATGTGAACAAAATTAATATACCCTTGTGCACAAGTGCGCTCGGGTATAAACAGAAATATCGCCAATACTGGTCAAGAAAAGGAATTTCTATTATTGCCATCAGTGTAAATTACAAACCCCGAAAATCCCGGGATTACTTGCCAAGCATCCCGGAACTTTCGAGACCTTAAAAAGTCCGGCATCGCGGGATCCCGGGAGTAACATTCCTAGTATGTATGTACATACTACATGTAAATAAATCGCATTAAATATAGCATTATGCTGGTATTATATACATACATACATACATTCGATTACGATTTTTTGCAAATGAAGCAATTGTTATGTAGTTTTAATTAATAGAGTGTGTAGATTTTGTAAAAAGGATGTCCAAGATATTTCCCTTTTTATACCCGAGCGCACTTGTGCACAAGGGTATATTAATTTTGTTCACATAACGGTTGTTTGTAACAGCCAAAACGAATCGAGATAGATATAGACAAATGTATACATTAGTGCTCAGAATGAATAGAGAAATCGATTAAGCCATGTCTGTCTGTCTGTCTGTCCGTCCGTCCATATACACGATAACTCGGGCAAAAATTGAGATATCTCAACAAAATTTGGTATGTAGGTTTCTGTTAATCCAAGGTAGGTTAGTATTGAAAATGGGCGAAATCGGACTGTAACCACGCCCACATCCCATATAACGCGAATTTTCGGAAATACGAAAACTGCGCTATTTTAGTAACTACAGACGATTATTCACTCAAAATTGATATTTACAACATTTTTAGACTAAAAATAAGAATATTATAAATTTTTGGAAAATGCGCGTAGCCACGCCCACTTATGGTTACATGTATTTAAAAGCAAAACGTTGAAAATTATTGAAATCGTACTAAAATTACGGCCGCTTTTCATATAACGGTAAATTTCATAAATACTTGAAACTGCAATATTTCGAAATTTAAGGAGCTAATTTACTTAAAATTGATACACCCCGGCTTACCATCTAGCGGTAGGTTTCGGAAAGGTGAAAAAACAAACATTTAATACTTACTGCGGTAGGTTTCGGAAAAGTGAAAAAACAAACATTTAATACTTGCGCCGGGTATTTAATGTTCGGTTCCACCTGAACCTAGACTTTCATACTTGTTGTAAATATCAATTTTGAGTGAATTATCTTCAGTAGTTACTAAAATATCGCAGTATCAATACCAACCTACCTTGGCTTAATGGAAACCTACATACAAAATTTCGTTGAGATATCTCAATTTTTCCTCGAGTTATCGTGTACACGGACGGACGGACAGACGGACGGACAGACGGACATGGCTTAATCGACTTCTCTATTCATTCTGAACATTTATGTATGCATTTGCCTATATCTATCTCGATTCATTTTGGCTGTTACAAACAACCGTTATGTGAACAAAATTAATATACCCTTGTGCAAAAGTGCGCTCGGGTATAAAAATGCATTAATGGTCGTTAGCTTATCTATTTTAAAGTATAGTTAAATCACTATTTAAACTTAAAAATTTGTCGCTAACTGGATTCGAAATCTCCCCCCAGGTCCTGTACTTCTCCGATCTTCTGGACGATCGTCACATTAAAGTCGCCGGGGACCAATAGCATCAAACCTGCGCAGCTGCAAAGGGCTCTGAAGGTGTCGTGCAATTGGTTGGATCCCATTTATGCGAACTGCGTGAGGACCGGGTATATCCCCAAAGCTTGGAGGATAGTCAGTGTTGCGTTCATCCCGAGAGCCAGAAAAGGCGCACATGTTTCCCCTAGGTATTTTAGGCCTATCAGTCTCTCTTCGTCTTTGCTAAAACATAAGAAAGGCGATTCTCCGTGACTGTCTTTTAAAAGCTCAATATGCTTATTGCCAGAAAAGGTCGTAGAATACCGCCCTGCCCACGTTGGTAAAGTGGTCAAAGGAACCCTTCACGCATAAAGATTAGGCCGTAGGGGCCTTCTTTAATATCGAGGGAGCTTTCAACAATGTCACTCCAGAGGCAATAGTCAAGTATATTCATAATCTGGGGGTTGACCACCCAACCTAATAAGGCTTATCTACAGCTTACTTCGTGACAGAACTGTCGCGGCGAAGTGCCCGCACTCAGTGCAGAGTCATTAGGAGCACCCCACAAGATGGTGTTCTCTCTCCCCTGCTCTGGATTGCGGTTGTAAACGATCTTCTGGAGAAACTGGAAAAAATGGGATGGCGGGTGATCGCCTATGTAGATGATGTGGAACTTTTGTTTAAGGGACGATTTATAGACATTAAAATTATCGAAATGGGNCGTCTCTGGACAATCAGTTGTATGGGAGCTTGATTTTAGAGTGAACCGATTTCGATGATTTTATGAGATAGTGAAGGAAATATTAAAATATAAGCATGTGCAAAATTTTTGTAAAATATCTTCAAAACTGAGAGAGTTTTTTTTATAAAATAGTTCAAATTTAAGCAAAGTTTAAAGTAACGCTATCTCCAAAAGACAATAGGGCAAAACTGGGGACGCCATTGAATTTAGAAGGCTCCAATTAAGTCAGAGCAGCTATCAGAATCTTTGTCGAAAAAAATTTGATTTGATACCACGCTCGAAATATTCTCACT
>NW_016195947.1:0-2973 GCF_001687245.7 Rhagoletis zephyria | reverse complement strand
CTGCAGTGTGTTTGCGGAGAAAATTAATTCAAAGAAAGCAGAAAGTGGCTATGCAGCCAGTGTTGCCACAACATTTGTTTATTTTTTACCCAAAATCACCGGAACAAGTTACCAAATACAACCTAAAATTACCAAACTTATTTATTTTATGTACATGTATATCGAGACCTAACCGCCAAATAACCTAAGCGACATTTTTTTTTAAATTTTCTGTTTGATGCAGAAATATGCCTAGAGCATCGAAAAAAATGAAAAAATTTTGCTTACGTTATTTTGGCTGTTAGGGCTCGATAAGTCTGTGCAAATGTATATCCTAAGTTTGCTATCTATTCAGGCATTCACCTAAAATATTTACGAAAGTTTGTTGAATTTTTTTTTTTAATATGGAACAGAGCGTGAAATTTGAATATACCCGAGTTCTGTTAAAGAAAGAACTACATTTTTATTAAAGAAAAGACCAAAACTAAATTACAAAAAAAATAATACGGTAAAATTTGTCAAAATATGGGTCGGCTACTTTATTTTATGTAAACAAGTGACAAGAAAATATATAAAAAAAAATTTAGTGCTTGAAGGAAAGCTTTCGACTCACACATACATATGTAGCTAGAGTGAAGTCCCCACTGAATTCAAGCAGTTTGTTAAAGATCACCGCATTCTAAATAGTAACCAAGGAACGCTGGAACAACTTTCGCCTTGCGAAACTTTCATGATTACCGATTACTAATTTGGAATTACAACCTATACTGAACAAGTTACCAAATTGAAAAATAAATTACCAAATTACCAAAGTTGATAAATAAATAAAAATACTACAAATTTTGGTTAAAAATTACCAAATCGGCAACGCTGAATGCAGCAATACTAATGTGGCCATTGTGGCTGCGTGCCGTCGGCCAATGAGGCAAGCAGGCAAGAAGCGATCAGAAAGGTACTCTTGCTTATGTTTATATGTACATACATATGTATGTATATTCAAAATCTATTTCGTATAAATTGATAAATTCTTCTTCTACAGCCGCCGTTTGCTGATAACTCTGGCACACGCTGTGCTTACTGCACACCGCTGATGCTGCCGTTGATTTGGATTGTTGTTGCTGCTAATATGCCAATGACCGTTTGAGGCATGCTTGCATGTATGTACATATGTACATACATATGTGCGTACGTATTACTTATAGCCGGCAGCTAAAGTCGTTAAACTCTTTGTTTCATTTTATGAATTTTTTTTATGTTTATATAACTATTTTTTCCATATATTAAGTAAATGCATCGATGCTTGCGTTATTAATAAAAATTCAATCAAAGCTAATGATGCGCTAGTTTTAAGCTGCGCATTCCACTTTTCTGTTGCATGTTGGCCAGGTTGCCATATTGGAAGCTAGCTGCCTTTCGCTTGGAGGGCCTTGTGCCGGCGGAAGTGTCGGCACGTTGCACATTATTCGTTTTAAATGGAAATATTCTCGCGCATTCTGGCAAATGATAGGTTAAGGTAATTTCATTTGTGTATTTGTGTTGATAAATTGATTTGAAAAAATTCCTAGCTTCTAAGAAATTCCAAAGTGTTATGATAAGAGTTCAAGTGCATAAAATTAATTTGTTGGTTGTTAACGGTAAATTTCCTGCGATTACTGCATTCATACGAGTACTCAGTATGTTTCTAAAGTTGATTTGATTAAAAAATTGAAGTATTTATCGATTGAAATTGCCATTTATTTTTTCATACAAATGTTTGCAGGTATGTATATGTAGATGTAAAAATGCAAAGATAAGTATGAGATAAATATTATTATTTACATACTTAGTTATCATATAACTTACCAATTTCTATGAAACTATGTAATATTAATCAGTAGCCGAGTTGTTGGCGGAGTGTACTATAATACGGAGGAAGCCAAGTTTTATTCCGTTTTTTGTTTTTCTAACACTGATCGCCCCCAGCAAGCAAAGACAATCCTTCGATTGTAGTTCTGCGATGAAAAAGCTTCTCATAAAACCATTTGCCGGTCGGAAGTAAATAGGTATCAAGACCCACACCACAAATAAGGGTGGAGCTCGAGTAAACACGTAAAATTTGGTATAGGCGGCAAATATTTATTTTAAAAATGATATTATACATTATTAAAATTTTAATTATAATTATAATAATAAACATGCGTTTATCTAAAACTCCCACTGTGTAAATTTTGGCACACAGTACAGTACAGAGTGCGTGAATTTTTTCTTTTTGCAGGTACCAGGTGAGATGTACGAAGTAGCGAACAAATCATAAGTAATATTTTTCATAACGGTTTCAATATCCAAATTTAGCTATCAAGTAGCCAACAATCCGTAACTACTTTGAAAAAAAAAAAATGTATGTCAATCTATGTAACGGTAAAATGTTTCTTTTT
This sequence comes from Rhagoletis zephyria, assembly GCF_001687245.7. NCBI lineage: Eukaryota > Metazoa > Arthropoda > Insecta > Diptera > Tephritidae > Rhagoletis > Rhagoletis zephyria. The sequence goes on along the minus strand of NW_016195947.1, from coordinate 580 downwards.
CACTTATGTGCGACAGGTCGTTGTTCGCAAAGTTGCCATTTCACCGAAAATGCAGTTGGTAATTCACCATTAACCCTACTTAAGAATTTTTTTTTTTTGATTTTTGGATTTTTGTTTTTTTTATGAATGATTATAAATGATAAAAAATTTTGTGTTTTACGTCAAAATTAACCACAATTGTAAAAAGTGCATAACCCAATAGAGTATACGAATATGTATGCTTTTTGCTTCATGGACGCTGCTTAGTTTTCTTTGTTTGTTTTCGTTAACTCTATATTTCACTAGTTATTTAACATTTTTTGAAAAGATTTGCTGCAAACCTAAATTAAGGAGTGCAACATTTTTAGGAACATTTTTATAAAGTTTGGAATTCCGATTTATGCAGTTTTTGTTGTAGTATTAGCCATAATTTTATATAGAGTCATTTCCAAGAGGCTTTCCTGAGAAGCCTTTTAGTCGGAGGAGAAAGAGATTCAGGTGATTGAATTCTTTGGTCTTTGTTCTCTCGATTTAGAAAAGTGGGAAGTGTCAAATTTCTTCAAAATTTTATAGATTTTCTGAGGTAAACCGTAGATCAGTA
>NW_016195946.1:0-2973 GCF_001687245.7 Rhagoletis zephyria | reverse complement strand
GAAGTTACCAAATCTTAACTACCAAAGTCTTCACTTCTTCAGTGAGAAAAAAATATACTGAATAACACTGCTATATTTCATAACCAAAATGTATATACTTACGGCCCGGTTCTGTGCACTTAATAAATTCAATATTTTTATAATTTGTCAATTTTTGATTATTTATTAAGAGCTCCCAGTTCTAGCACAGAAGTTTAAATCTATTTTCTGGATAAATTATCAAGATTAAAAAAGCTATTGACAATTATATTTTTTTATTAGAAAATATATTTCTATCAATTAATTACTGCATGTGCCGTTATTCTCATTTTCGTTGTTTCCGACAGGGTAGGAGTATGATGTAATGTGGAACGATTTTCCATCATCCCTTGTCAAATTTGGTTTGGAGACAAACCAGTTTCGGCTTGTGCCATTTTCAGTGTATTTTTTCGTACGGAATGTGCCGATACTTGGACCTGCGACTCACGGAATAATAGCACCGGCACACAAAAAGAGTGGCGGGTGCTTTTAACCGTTCGTTTGGCTCGTACAAAATTTCGGGTAAATAGCGAAAATTGCTATTTTTTTGCTATATTTTCGGTTTTTCATAATCTACTGTACGTCGAAATATATGTCGGTAGGTGTCGAAATACATGTCGGTAGATGGGTAAAAAGCACGCGACATTTTTTTACCGGAATAATTAAAACGATTTATGGACCTTACCAAAAATTGCCGATGGCCAGTATTAATATGTGAGAGGGTAGAATTCAAAATTTGTCGCAAAAATTCGAAAGTTGTTTTAAAAGTGCAGGCCTTTGTGCTGCCACTGTAATTTAAATATTTCCAGTATTCGAATATGAGATGACTCTAATTTAATCGAAGTAATTTTGTAAAAGTGTCAGTAGTGCTGCCACTGAAACTCGAAGGGTTTTTATAATTACGCACATTCAAAACATAATTCATTTCTTTCTAGTAATGCAAATAGATGTTTAGTTGCAAAAGTTACCAAAATGAAACAAAAGATACCAAGTTACCAGACTGTTTAAAAGTTATCAATTTTGGTAGAAAGTTACCAATTGTGGCAACCATGGTTAGGACTAATTAATGGCCAATTGTACCCGATTGAGAGTACACTCGGAATACTCTCTTCAGAGATTAGTCGCACAATTTTGGTAACTTTTCTTAAGAGATTTTGGTAGAAAAAAATGTTGGCGAGTGGAAACCATGGTCCTAACTAGTCTCATACGGGTACGAATGGAGGTAAATTAGTCTCGACTCATCCCTTATGGGTATAATTGGATATCAATTAGTCCCCAACTCATCTCTAACGGGTACTATTAACGATTTAATGATATGTACGTACTTAGTCAATGAAATTTCATGTACGGCGCACAGTGCGTAATTTGGGTGATTTAGGGGAAGGAAAATCGAAAATCGAAGTTGGTAAAAAAAAGTTCAGATACGATATGTGTGCGTATAGATGTCTGATATAATAGAAAATCGGTCCCCAATTGTTAGAAGATTACCTGGAAGAATTCTGAGCTTGTGCAAACATGCCTGTTTTGACGAACGAAAATCGCCAGTTTTCCGGCCTTTATCAATCCGCGGTCGTATCCATCTCATTTCATAACGAGACTGCAGTCTTGGGTATACTTTGCATTTTACACATTGTAAACTTAATTAAAAACATTATTTTGAAATTTTAGGCGTCAACCTTAAATATCAATTACGCTCCTTTAGATAAAAAAAATGGGATTTCGCTTTTTTCATATAAGCATATAAATTGTTTGACAGCGAGTGACATTTGGATCTCTTCAGGAACCTGTATATCAAGGGCCATCAAGGGGAATTTGCACAAAATTACACAATTAAAAAAAAGTCGATTTAAAGTCAACCTGTGGTTAAAAAAAACGGGTTTTGTGTATTTTTGGTGACAAAAAATTTGTCATTGGGATTTTTCTTATTTTGAGGCATGGCAACTACAAATCCCAAATCAAATCGACTTTAAGGTGAAGAAACACAATTAATAATTTAAGTTTTGTTTTTTTTTTGTTTTGATTTTTGTATACTTAGTTCTTGTAAAACACTATAGTTAATGCAAAAGGTGAAAACTGTCAGCCAAAATGGTGCGAAGATATTAGAAATCGAATTATATAATTATATTTATATTTTTTGTGAATATATTGCTTACTATGTATCTAATACATATCGCAAATATTAACAAAATCAGCCTATAAATACGGACTTTCAAAATATTTCGACCCCGGCGCACCTAACGGGTAAATTTTTTGCAAAAATATTCTTGCACATGCAACCAGTATACGTGGAAAAAATAACCCAGATTCGACCATACTTAACAGAGATATATCACTTTTAATTTTTGACTATAAAGACCCTCCCCTGGAAATGCCCATATAAAATATTAGACTTATGGAATTACCCACATCCTTTTAAAGCGTAATTATACAGTCTATTAGAAGTACATAACTAAAAAAAATATATTCTAGAGTCAAAATTGTGGGAGTTATGATTTTCCTTCCTCTAAATCGCCGAAATTACGCACTGTGCGGCGTTGGCACACAGAGAGAGTATTCGCCTAACAAAACTGAGCATCCGGTTCGAATCTCNACTCAGAATTTGGTTACCCTCAAATAATAAATTTGCATAACTTTAATTTTAGTTGCGTTACTCTGATGTTGTATGCCTAAATTGTGTCAACTTCAATTTATAAATGATATAACCAGGCATGGGCAGCAGGGGAATTAGGTACATTAACACATGCTCACTTTTAGCTCGCGCTTGTTTNGACTTATGGAATTACCCACATCCTTTTAAAGCGTAATTATACAGTCTATTAGAAGTACATAACTAAAAAAAATATATTCTAGAGTCAAAATTGTGGGAGTTATGATTTTCCTTCCTCTAAATCGCCGAAATTACGCACTGTGCGGCGTTGGCACACAGAGAGAGTATTCGCCTAACAAAACTGAGCA
>NW_016195945.1:0-2973 GCF_001687245.7 Rhagoletis zephyria | reverse complement strand
TATGTCTGTAAATATCGTCACTACCATATCAAACTATCGAATGTGAAGACGCGTACTTATCCAGAGCAAAAAAACTGTTGTAAAAATGTTGTCATTAGGAAAAACTGTGGGATTCGAATCTTTGTTAAATCCAGTATCTCTGCTTCTAAGAAGACTAGAAATTCGGTCAATTTGTAAGGGAGATTTTTCGAGATTCTACGTGGAATTCCAAAAGAATCGCAAAGAAGCGCTTAAATTTTTTAAAAAATACTGTAAGGGCGTGTTTGATATTAGAATTTTTTTATGCGCCTAAAGTTTTCTTAAAATCTGCACCAGAGGGCGCAACAGTGAAAGTGTTCACATTTTCTTCGAAACCCATTTTCGCAATTTGGAAAACTCCAAATTGATTTATTCTTATATATATTTCTAACTATGTTTGCGCCCATTTGATACACAAATGTCAAGTTTTTCAGTACGGCTATATTTCAAGCAGACTGAAAAAATTCGAAAATTTGCAAAAACCCCCTGAAAAAGGCAAAAAATGTTTTATTTTAACACGAAACTTTAGCATACTTAAGTAAATTACGCATCAAATGTCGTGACCCTAACTCCCATAATAAGAGAGATAAGTAGTACATCTGCAAACATAAAATATTTTTTAAATTTACATATTCATATTTGCACATCCTTTTCGTTAGGCTCCATCCCAATTAGTTTCTCTCACTAAAAAATATTCCTTTTATAGCAGTCTCATAGTTTTCCTAAATTTCCCGGGTTTACGCAAGTAAGCATTTGCTGTGATCGAATAGCAGTGTGTCATAGCGACGAAAGGATATTTACATAGTTATCGTTTTCAGGTGTTCTAGAATATTTGCTGTAGGAATATTCAACTTCTTTGAAAGATTTTTAAATTTACAGCAACAAATTTTAAATTGGGGTCAGTAATTCTACATGTTCCTCTTATTTATTTAGTACTACAATCTCTTGTTGGTTTGGGCCAACTATTGCTTCTCTCCTTTGCGAAATCGTGCTACTTGTTCAAACCAATTGTAGACAGATCCTTTGCACTTACTTCTGCCATTGAGTTCGTGAGCCTCATTTCTTTCGTTGACCTTCCGTGTTTTTGTTCGTTGAAAAAGCGATCTGTTTTTCAACTGCGTTCAAAGTAGCACCTAGAGTTAAAGCGCCGTTTTTCAACCATTTGCTAAGATAGGACATTTTCGAACCGGCAGCCGAGATAGAGCGTTCTTGTACTCAGCCAACGATATGTAAACGAACCTTAAGCGAGTGCTGGCTCAGTTCTCGCTGAAGTCTAGAAGGATGTCTGATGAACAGATGTCGTCGCTACCATGTCAAATTAACGAATGTGCGAAAATGCTTTTTCAATTACGATACTTTGCAAATTGGCAAATCGTCAAATTTCGACTCTTCTTAGAAGCAGAGGATACTGGCTTTAACAAAGTGTCGAATCCCACACTTTTTTCTAATGACAACAACATTTTCCTTGCTCTCCTGAAAAGTACCAATTTTCACATTCGATAGTTTGATATGCCGGCGACGATGTGATGACCTCCGATAAAACTTCGGCGCTTTACTAATTTTATTTTATTGGTTTTAAAAAAGGCTTCTAGCAAGCTTTATAAATGCAAAATTGTCGATAAAGTTGTTTATACTGATAATGTTTATAATGATAAACCAAAACTTACTAATTTAATGAATACAGAAATGTTCCATTCCATGACTGTAGATGTTTTTATTTTAAAATTTGGTTTTTTTACAAATTCATTAATTTGCCCTCTATTCTAAACATTTTTATCAATTGTCAAAATTCTCTAATATTGTTGCAATTTTTTATGCATGTCTAGTACACATTTTCCATTTAAGTATGCTTTTTGGAGTTATTTTACCAAAAAACCGTGGTGCTTAATCGGAACTATACACAAACCTACATACATATGTACATATATTTAGCGCTCAAGCAATTTATTTGTAGTTTTCTCTTTTATTATTCCAAAAGGTAAATAAAGAAAATGAAAACACCAACATTAAAAAATCTCGCGTGTTTCATCGAACCGCTTTGATTTTGTCTTTGACTTTTCGTTTTTTTTTCATTATTTCTTCTTTCCGGTGTAATGTTTACCTGCACCTTCGCTTTTGCTGAATTTCTCAGCAGCTTACTCATTTATAGGGTCAAACTTGCTCTATTCTGTGCTTAAAAGCAGATAGTTGCACTGGATGAGTATTTAAGTTTACTTGCTTATATAACATACTTTATAGACACATACATATCATGGATATTGCGAATATTTGCATTCGCATTCGTTATGCGAATGATTCGCATCATTTTACGCATTCGCATTCGACATTCGCATCAAATGTTACGAATGTTTTGCGAATACGAATGTGTACATGGGCAAAGAGTTCATTCTAATATTGTTGAAATGGCTCTAAGTCTGTCTTGCCGGGGTGCGGACAGTAGCCGGCTTTTAGCTTCTGACGTTAAACGATTAAATACATAGTATATAAAGCAACATTGATGGACGTTCAACAACAACTGCTAAAAGTCTTATAAGCAACCTAGAAATAATGTTAAATTCCTCCAGCGAAAGCGAAGGCTCGGATGTACTTAAAATCTGGAGAGCTTAAAAAAATGTGAAAGTAAATCTCAATTGAAGGCCTATCTAAAATAAAAACGAGCTTATATCGGTAAAAATCCTCTCGATTGATGGAAAACTAAACTAAAATACGACAAATTGACAGTTCTGGCCCACAAATGTTTGAGCGCTCCAACCGCCAGCCTTCCAAGTGAGCAATTGTTCTGGGCAATCGACTTATATACGAACCTCTAAGAAATCGCCTCATGGAAGAAAAGGCAGCAAAATTATTTTTCTTTGAAATTTAATATATATGTCCCTTTTAAACTTTGACTACTAGATTTAAACACAGTATAGGTTAAGCACTTGTTCAATGTTCTAATAATTTACAAAATTTTTA
>NW_016195944.1:0-2973 GCF_001687245.7 Rhagoletis zephyria | reverse complement strand
TCAAAAAAGTGGCAGATCTACCACAATGTGGTAAAAGTCCGATCACTGGATCACACTAATTCACTAATCATGCCTGTGCTTGTGTATGGAGCGGAGGCATGGACAATGAAAACTTCTGATTCGCTTAGGCGGTTACAGCGCCAATAAAGAAGAAGAAGAATAAGTAAATCTAAACGAATGCAAAACAAATATTGGTGCCATAGTCCAACATATTTATTAATAAAATATACATAAACCCTGACCAGTAAAAATTGGTTTTTATTAAAAAAGAGAATAACCTCTTTGGTTAATTTAAACTGCAGCAGGTCCTCCAACAAATCCAAATTAAGTTAGCGTTGTAGAATTGTAAAACTCTTCAAGATACTCTGGTGCCAATTCAGCAAGTGCCTATAATAATGAGTGCAATAAATATATTAACAGATATAGATAAATGATAACTATCTAGGGCAATATAAACTTACCAATACAGCCGACTGTAAAAGAGGAAATAAAAGTTTGTAAATATAAAATGTCTTTAATACTCGCTGGGTTTCTAATACACAGAGGACGAGTAAAGCATATGCAGCTGTTTACTTTTGTTGCAATAACTTTTTATTTTCGAAAAGGCCAAGCAATTTAAAAAATTCCAAAAGCAATTTGGATCACAAATAAAGCGCTCGAGAAAATTGATAAGCAAAATATGTAAAATCAAACACTTTTCCAATACGCTTAATTTAGATAATTGTTTGCATTTTCATTCATTTTTTTACTACCACTTTAATTTAACAGGAACAAACTTAAAAATTACACACCGAACTTGTTGCGTATGGAAGCCGCAGGCTTAATTTTGTACCACTTTTGTATATAAGAAGCTCGCTCATTTATTTTTAAAGTTAGATAAAAATTTCGCAGTTTTAAAAAATTCAAACTAAATAGGTCTCTGTATAAAAAAAGTATTCTTGACACTTCCACTTACCAGAGTCGGTGAGTCATCTGCATTCGTTGGAAGTAGACATAAAAATAGCGTCAACAACAAGAAAAGTAAATGCCGATTCTTCATTATGCAGATTTTGTGTACAGTTTATACCAAATTTTAAAATTTACTGATTTTGGCTCGCAAAACTTGAGATATTTATATCGTTCGCAACAAAAACCAACTGAAAAACGTTGCAGTTGAAATAATAATAATTTGCATTTCGTTTAGCTTTTTAAGGAATTTCATTATAACTTTGCACGAAGTAATGAATATGCAAATATTGATAACATAAAATAACGTATTTAACGTTAGAAATAGTTTATGCATTTTTTTATTTTTATTAAGAGATACAGCTAAAGTTTAATAGCCACAGCCGCTAGTATGGAAAGTGGAGTTTAGAGAAAGTAAAGTATCTAGCGACCTATGAATGAAAGAATATATATTTTTGCTATTACCAATCAAAATTCTGAAAAGCGGATTTTCGGCGCACGCTACTGTTTACTTAAGCTCACAATTTTTACAATAAGCCGCCCGTTCCTACTAAAATATTACTCAATGTGCATATCGACGGTACTCAACTTAACTAAAAGATTTCCCTATGTCAATGGCAGTTACTGAAAATAGCATTGTATTAACTATAAAAATTCCGTAATGTGAGAGGCAAACATGGTTTCAGTCTGATTTCACAAATTACACTGGTTTACAGTAAAAATGCTCACTGGATGCCAATATCCAACTCCTACGTAGAACTGCTCGCTGATTCCGAAAATTAGATAATATTTTTTTCCATGGATAAGTTTTCAAGATATTTGCAATTTTGCTAAAGAAGTGATTCCACTTAATAACGCAGTAATTGAAGAATTTTATTACGAAATATGGCCACTGAAAGCTAACAACATTCTTCATAAACCATATATATGTACGTTTTTAAGAAATTAATTAATCATTCCAGATTTTTAATTTTTTTTATAAAACAAATTCAATAACTAACAGGGGAAAAATATAAAAAATAATAGACTCTGCGTACAAGCTACCACTGATGAAAATCGCTATATAAATAAAAGAGTTACTAGTGGTAAAATGAAAATGCGCAAGGATTTTTTTTTTGTAAGAAATATGAGCAGGAAAGAATGATTTTCGCTTTGAGCTATAATAAGAGAAAAGCGCGGTGTAATCCTAAATGCAAAAATATAAAACGCACTAGAAGAGGAGGTCCAACAAGCGCAACTGTTTCAAAACAGTTCACTTCCTCCTCCAGTGAATTTTCTTCTGGTTATGAATAACTAATTAACTACGAGATGCTGCCTCCTAGTGCCGTCCTTTCAAAGTATATCATATCAATTTACATATTTAAAACTGACTTTCACATCCCTCATTCAGAAATAAACATAAGTTTCCATTATGTACGTTCATACATATACTTTATAATATTCGATATCACGCTTTTAAATCGTTGTTGCAAATATTAGAGTCGTTTGTTATTTTGCATAAGCATTTATTTACCACAAGTCAAGCAGTGCACACATGATTATATACAAGTAGAAGCACGAAAGCACATACCTACCTATGTACATATTTTCTTGTGTTCGAAATTGCATTTTAAGTGCACACTTCAATATGCATAGTGTATAAATAAATAAGCGGGAAAAATGAATGCAAGTGTGCGGCGTGCCGTCAACACCCACAACCGACTACCCGATTCTAATAGAACATATGTACATACACATATGTATGTTCATATGTACATTAGACTTCGTCACCCTTAATAGGAAGAAACATGGAAAATAAATTTTTTGATACATTTCTGGTAGTTTCTAACAAATAAAAGGTGGAGATGCATACATAATGGAAAAAAATATCTCACCATTTATCGAAAATCGAAATAGAAAGATTTGGCGAAAATTGAATTGAAATTGTCATTATTTTAAACCTATCGGCAGTTTATAAAAACTCGTTTACTTTATGTCAATTTCTATTATCTATTATCTATTATCTATTATCTATTATCTATTATCTAT
>NW_016195943.1:0-2973 GCF_001687245.7 Rhagoletis zephyria | reverse complement strand
TTTTAAATGTTTAAACTTAAATGGAGCAAAAAATCGCTGATAAAGCAAGCACTCGTTTTGTATATGTCATTCTATCATTTAAATACTGCAAGTGCCGGCATTTGAACCTGCGACAAACAGAATTTATAGCCGACATCTATATCTATTCGGCTACGGCAGTCAAAACCCTTTTTGCTTTTAAATTCATATTTTTCATATGTGACAATGAAATCAGTTCCACTCATATGGATATCAGTTCACCTCTTGCGGAAATCGTAGAGCTTTTTATTTTATAAATATAAAAATCTTGATAAAATTTCTTTACAAATAATATATCGAGAAAACACAGCATTGGGCGGTTAGTTTTGAGAATGAATATTTTCAATTCAGCTTCTACGTAAAATTTGTATTTTAGTTTCGACGAGTAATAAGCATATTTTCAATTTAATTAGGTTTTTTTTTTTTGGAAATGGTATGATAACTAAAAATGCGCATTTTTAGTATGTGTAAGGAAAATATTGTTTTCAAAATTTGCCGAGTTTTAGTTAAAGTTTTAACTAAACTTGTATTTAGGCTACCAAATCGTGCATTAAAACTTTGGAAATGCGAAATATTCTATATGTATTACAATGCTTTTTTCACATGGCAATCCTACAGACAATTACGCATTTTCAATATTCCAGCCGAAAAGCCTTATATTTTCCTATACATAGGGATGCCCATTAAAAATTCCCTTTTTTAAAACTTATCCTATATGTAAACATACGGGAATGTTCAGAAATTCGAAACTTTGTAATCGACCCGATTTGCCAGATATTTTTTTATTATATCTGATGAAAAGAGGGAATATTCTAATTGAAAACCATAAAAGAAAAAGCAGCGATATGAAATAAATCATTTTAATACGAGACTTGCAAATTTTTGGGTTAAAAACCGTCGCCACCGTGATATTTTTTGTAAATGAAAATAAATGAAAGAATAGTAAATTTATGTAAACTCAACATAAAGTACTAAATTGTGAAACGGAACTTGTCTTACGATCGCATGCAAAATGACTTAGGTTTCCGCAACTAGAACACCTGTCAACACCATTCTCATTTTCCCTGCGATCAACTTGAGTGTTTTTAGTATATCATTCATCACGTCTAGTGTTTTTACTTGCACTCGATCAGCTTTATAGGCTTTTAAGAACGCAGCCGTTTCCTCTGCCTCGAAGGGGAATTCCTGCAGAGTCTTATTTGTGTATCATTTGTTTGTAGGTAGCGATTTCCCGGTGCCATCTGGTAAATCTGCTTCCTGAACTCGCTACCATAATAACGGTGACCATACGTACCGATTTTGGCGGTACAGTACCGATTTTTATAAAATTGTCCCGCTGATTATTTTTTTAAAGTCGGGACGTGGGAGTGTCCCGATTTTTCATGTTTGTACCGATTAGGTCCCGATTTTGAGTGTTTTCTTTTTAATTTAATAGGAGTCTACCTGTACACTGGCCCAACAACCATTTTTCTGACAAACGTGACTGCACTTTTGTCATATCAAATAACATAGAATATAGCAGAGCCGTGAACATAACTAGCATCCTTATTTTCTATGATCTTTGGTTATGTTGAATTCTGTAAAATTGATAGTCCTGCTATATTGCAATGTATCATTATTGCTTTAATTTTTTACAGTTGCGAACAACATTTTTTCCTTAAAAAACTGACCTAAAAGCTCAAAAAATTGGTGAAATTGATTTGTTATTAGGCCAATAAAAAAATTCTTAAAAATGGAAATTAACCAAAAAACAGCAGCCTAATGATCAAGACTAAATAGCAGTATAATAGACAGTTACAGGCGGTCAGAGCGTAAGACCACTGGCTTTGTAATCCGAAGTCGCTGGTTCATATTGCAGTGGCCACAATGAAGAAGTCTGATGACGAGATAAGTTGATCTCCGAAACAGCAGCAATAACTTATAACATTTGTGAACTGTTGTTGTTTTTCCACAATAATTTTTTATTAAAAAACGGTCCCAACCTCAATAAAATTTTTAAATAGAGTTTGTCAAGTTTGTTGTTTCTTAATTAAACGTTACTGACTTGAATTTGGCGACATTATGAAAAAGAATACTGATTTTCTTAAATAATTCCTTGATATGAAAAATAAAAGCTATATACATATAGCTGCGAGTAAAATAATTGCAGAAAATTTTAAAATTTTGTGGTTGGCACCTTATATTTATGTATTTGTGTTTAATAAGTTTCATTTAAAATATGTTTTTACCTTTATCGTAAATTACACAAATAAATGTTTCAAAGCTAGCACAAAGTTCAAAAACGAATCGAACTACCCAAAATGTTCATCAAATTTTCAATTCGATTTCTTAGAAATTGTTTGAGTATGCAGTTTTGTAGCCGATTCAATTTTAGTGCAAGTTTCCGGTCGTTAAAAATTACCGTTGATTTTTTAGAATTTTTTTTGTAGGGGGTGTTGCTCATTTTCTTCCATATAAAAATTCTTAAAAAACTAAAGATAATATTTACCGACTTGCAACCTTCACTTTAAGAAAACTAATTTGAAATATTTTAATTCTGATGAACATTTTTTGAAGTTAGATTCGTTTTTGTGAACTTTGCGCAAGCTTTGAAATCTTTATTTATGTCGTTTCTGTTAAATATTGAGCCATATTTTAAATTAAAATTATTACAAACAAATTAGTAAATATAGCTTGCACACAACATCATTTTAAAATTTTCTGCTATTATTTTAATCGCAGCTATATATTGGGTCGTATGAATAAAAAGAAGCACTTTTTCGTAAAATGAGAGCTTTAACTTCATTTATTTAAATAAAATTTAAGTAAAAGGTATGGAATTTTAAGAAAAAGCAATTGCTTAGTTTTTAATCATACAGCCCAATGTATTCATACATTTGCGGTAATTTTTCAAGCTTGTTTCCATTTGTGTCTTTTTATACCCGAGCGCACTTGTGCACAAGGGTATTATAACTT
>NW_016195942.1:0-2973 GCF_001687245.7 Rhagoletis zephyria | reverse complement strand
AGAATAACCATTTTGATTTAATTTTCATTTTATCTTTTCATCAAAAATGTTTAAAATAGTGGCACATGTAACGGCTGTACTTAATGAACACTTCAGTTGATTTTGGATGAGCATTAGCTGATTATTACCTTTTTGCAAGGACGAAAAGGGAACTTAACATAAACATGCACATGCTTGATACATAGTGATATTACAACTGTGCAAGGGGTAATTTTGCGGTTCACAAAACAACACCCTCAACTAACTACATACATACATACATGTGTACACTCACATTCATCCACCGCTAAAATAATTTCAACGGGTATTAATACTATATCCGACACCTGTAAAGCGGACACGCATACGGCCCACCTAACACGTGAGTGACAATCAAATGTGTGGGGGGATTTATGTTGAGCAGCGGATATTGAATGAAAATGAAAAGGTTGATGTGGTTTTAAAGCGCCAAAGATGGAGCTTGCGCTATAAACTGTGCAACATTACAACAGCTGAAAAGTAGAGAACATATGTATATGTACGTACATTAGGGTGGGTTAAATTGTTCGGGCGCAAGTTTTTCGAAAAAAAACGCATAGTAATTTCGGTTTCTATAGCGAGTTTTACGAGAAAATGTTGAAGAAACTATAGGTCGGAAATGAGTTTCTGGCATGCGCATTTTTTACTTTTCCACAAAATTGAATTTTTTCGTTCTATGCCAGTTTTACAAAGTGTTCACCTTTTGTTAGAACTAATGGATACAAATGCCTAATTTTAGTTAATAAGATTTCTAATTTATCCAACATATTTACCATGCAAAAATACAACCCGTGTTAAAATTTTAAAGGCGTCGCATATTGACCAGTAGAGATATAGTTTACTCTTTAACAAAAACCGTATAAATCCAAGTTACAAACTTTGTGCAATATTTAAAAAGAAAATTCAACAAACTTTAAAAAGATTTCAAGCTTTTTAGTTGGATTTTTTCGGCGGATTAGTTATTTTTACTGTTTGTTAAGCTTTTAATTTAAAAATTCATAAAACAGATGTATGTAAATATTTACTTTTTAAAAATGGTTTAATTTTTTTATGTTCTTACACTAAAAAAAAAAAAATGGCACGATTGCTACAAAACTATAACTTCACATTACAGTGTTTAATTTGCTGTTGTAAAAATCTGAAAGTATAAACATTTGTACATGTTTGCAAAAATACTAATGTATAAATAAACAAATAAAGCTAATGTAAAAAGGCTGCATGAAAAGTTTTCAGAAAAGGTGAACAAAAAATTTTAATAACGGGAAAAAGTTATTTTTTTCATTTAAAAATGCGCAGCCTAGAAACTCATTTCCAACCGATGGTTTCTTATATACTTTCTCTTATAATAATTATCAGAATCAGAAAATACCACACGATTTAGTAAAAAAAATGGCCCACCCTAATGTACATATATGTATATTATATAGAAAAGCGTGTTTAGACCAGTGAAGCGTTCTTATGCCAACAAATCCAGCTTGAAAAGAGTTAATTTTGAATTGTTGAGTCAAATGCGGATGTCAACACATGTTGATGGGTGATTTTTTATTTTATTTTTTATTTGCGAACTTGGGAAAATATAGCGCTCATCTGTTGACAATTTTTTGTTGTCTTTCAAGCACGTTTTTGTGGGAGTATTTTGGTTTAGTTAACTTGATAAGCGCTTCCATCGTTCGTAGAGTAATGCATCATATATGTATATGGGCTGCCAGCGTGCAAAAAATGGCCAGATATATACATATGTATTTGTAAGTATGCAAATTCGTGTAATGAGTTTTTGTGCAAAAATATGTGCAGTTTAAAAGGAGAGGGAGGCTCTCAAAATTTTTAGTAAAACTGCTGCGCTTAATTTAAAAAAATTCCACTCAAGCGGAAATTAGTATCTAGGCAAGTATCTATTTAAAAAAAGAAAAATTATATTGAAAGTTACAATTTTTAGCAATTCAAGTGCCGATTGATAAATATTAATGTTGAGATCAAATATTTAAACCGTATTTAAATGTCCAACTTCGGCTATTTAAATATGGAAAATGCAACCCTGATGTTGTACACAAATTTATAATTAATTTAAATGCCATTTAACTTTTGATCAGAAATTGGCATTAACACCACTAATAATGTCAACCTGGAGAACAAGTGAAGTACATATGCATAAAGTCAATAAATAAAGTTTAGGTACAGCGAGTTATTTGCAATTCGGGTAACTATTTTTTAAATAGTTTATTTTTCTATAATTTTTCTTAAAAATAAGGCTGATTCTATAACAAAAACCCCAAAAAGGAGAATTCTAAACCTTGTCCAAAATTAAAGAAATATCTGCAAATTTTCATTAAAATATTGCAATTTTTAATTAGACTCTTAGAAAAAAGTTGAGTATTAATTTTTCTAGTCCGTAATCTTGATTGATTGACTGTACATAATATGCATATCCTTACAAATATTATAAATCCGAAAGTGAGTTTGTTTGTTTGCTACGCTTTCACGCTTTAACTATTCAGCTGATCATCATTAAATTTTGTACACTGGTGTCATTTAGCCCAACTTAAAATATAGGATAGCCTTTATCTCGATTAGATGAGAGGGCGTGGCACCTCCCATACAAACGGAATTTTTCATATTGCATTTCTATGGAAGTATTTGTGGTAGAGTACTGGAACTTGATATGGAGATATAAAAAATCCAGTCAATACTTATGGGGAAAAATGGACGTTATTGGAGATGGAGGCGTGGCACATTCCATAGAAAACTGAATTTTTCATACTACATACCTCTGAAATTATTCGCGGTACATACTAGTGAGAATATAACGAAAAATATTTAAGAAGGCTTAAGTTTAAAAATAATGAGGACAGGACATTTAAAATTTATTATTAGAAATTAAAAGAGGGTTGCCACCGAAATAGTTTTGTAAAGGTTTTATATCTCAACTACATCAAGGAGGGTTGCCACAATATGGGT
>NW_016195941.1:0-2973 GCF_001687245.7 Rhagoletis zephyria | reverse complement strand
GCGATTTCTGCAAAAATACGCGCCCAACAACCTTTTCTGCACGAAAATTATTTTATTGATTGACGTTGAGGTACTTTGTTTTAATTTTTAATTCAAAGCAACAATGATTGACGAAAGTTTTGTTTATTTCGGTATAGAATTTTCATAGGCAAAGTACCAAATATCTCGGCTATGGGTTCGAGAACTCCCTATCTCAGCTAACGGTTGAAAAAACGCACTATTTCAGAATTTGGTTGAAGAACACCCTATCTCAGCAAATGGTTCCAAAAGCCCTATCTCAGCTGCCGATATATTGAATTTATATTAGGGTGTTTTTGAACCAAATTCTGAGATAGGGCGTTTTTGAACCATTTGCTGTGATAGCCTTTGTCGAACCGGCAGCCGATGTAGGGCGGTATTCCATTCAGAAAATTTCCTTATTGCAAGGTACTTATTCGCACTTTAACTTTCTCGGTGAAACTGAATCGAGCGTGCTTTTCCTTGCCAACTTATCTGAAACAAGGAAAAAAGTTATGCGCAACAGAAACACTGGTCAACCCTTGCATAATTAGCTTCGTGTTCACCAATGAGCGAGCCCAATGTTCGCTGATTGCCGATTGGCTATCAGAGTGGATGTTTACCCCTTTGTACGTCGCGTAACGGAGCAGACAATTTATTGCTTCCTTACTTACCGCTGACTAGAAAACATTACCCACAGTGATCTGACAACGTTAATTAGAGATTAATGGAGAGCTCCCTACAAAGACCTCCCTTCTGTCAAGATTGGGCCTATGCGTGTAGAAGCTCATCAGTGCCTCCTCCCAGCTACTGCTTTTCGTCTACTCATTCAGAGAAAGAATTCGAGTGGAGAAAGAGCTAACTAGTCTTAGTCTAGCCCAGCAGTGGATCCATGTTATTAGGGCTAAATCGCAGCCCTTTAACCTATTACATAGAGTGCCCGATATTTAGTAATTCAAGCACGAGGAGCCCCTAGGTCTGCTTGCAGCCCTTACTGAAGCCAAACTGTGCCATACAGATCCAGAGTGGGAGTGATCTTAAGTGTGCCACGGATGCCAGTGAGAACGGTCCGTTGTGCTCTAGTTTTCTAACACCTGCCGAGTACTCCATAAAACATTATGGCCTTAACTATGGTTCCATGGATCCATGAATTAACTTTACCAATTACCCGTTACATAAAGATGTACCAGGCAACTGTGTTGCGGATGAACCGGCAAGGAAGATGCGGGCATTTCGTTATCTTACTGCAAAATTTGGCTGGTGAGCAGAACCCAAGTGCAGGACTGCAAAGCAGATTTGGCCTAGGTTGAATATGCGTAGATCTAGCCTGCTACTCCGATTGAAGCGCCCACTACTCTGGCATGTAATTGGAGTTCTCACCGGGCATTGCCTGATGAAAATCTACGCTAGTAGAATGGATATGAAGTTAAACGACTACTGTCGTAGCTGCCGTGATGAGGAGGAAATTGAAAGCGTAGAGCATTCATTACGTATGCCACTGCACTGGCGAGGGCTCGTCGGCGCTCGTTTCTACACTATCTTTTGAATGTTTGGCTGAACTGAATTCAGCTAGTATCTACGATTTTGTGCGCTTCATGAGGGCTAGAAATTAGTTTTAATTCTAAGATAAGAAGAGGGACGCAAGGAGTGTCTAATATGGCACACCATGGGCATACGGTGGCCTAACCTAACCTAACCCATACTAGAATGGGCTAAAAAACTGTATACTCAAAAAAATTCTGCAAAATCTGATTAAAAAGTTTACAATTTATATGCAAATTTGCTGAATTTTTATAATTTTGAATTTGTTATAGTTTGAAATATGAATTTATATGGTTTTTGCTTTACTTTTATAAAATAAATTAATAATAAGTATTACTTAAATATACAAAGTAAAGTAACAAGTATTTTTTAAGCAAAAAGGCGTCGGGTGAACGCCTCCAATTGAGCAAAGAAAGCCGCGGGGTATTTCATAATTTCAGCAACGTCTTCGTAATTTCAAATTATTTTAACCTTTCGTATCCCCATACGCGACCCCTATTATGTAAGTGTATGTATGTATGTATTGAAGCCAATATTAAAAACACTAAACATTTTCATTTGTGGGATATTATCTTAATGTAAATACCACTTCATTATTTCTATAATTAAACTGTTTGATTGCAGTTGAAATTGCATCTAAAATTGTTGTTTAAGCTTTAAGCATCACTCTTAAACATCCAATAGTGTAATAAAGTCACCAAAAGATTGTCTTAACCTAATTTTTTCATTAAACAAAGAGGCTTTAAATCCACCGCAGAAGCAATAAAAAAGACTTTGCCGTTAGACCAATGAACGAGCAAATATTGGCTAATAGATTTATGTAAACACTTAAGCATATAACCACTTAATGCATTCTATGCAGTTTCATAGTTACATACATACATATGTATGTACATAGGTTACATACAAATGGGAAAGTAAATCTTTAGTTGCCAACTTTATACGACGCGTGTTTACATTATCTTATCAATTAGAAGGCATCTACTAAATACCAAAAAGCAATAAAGCATAACTGTAACACAGCTGCAGTGCACAGCTTCTGCCAGCCAGCACAAACTTACATTGGCCTACATGTATGTATGTAAATACAAGAACACATATCCACACTTAAAAATATGTACGAACGCTTGTTGTTATGGCCTGTCACTGCAGCAGTGGCGTTGACTCACTCACTGTTGTGCTGCTGCTACAGGTGCTGCATTGCACTTGTTGCAACCAACCAGCCTACCAACCCAACCTTTGTATGTATGTATGTAGGCATATGCCGGAATGCATAAAACAGCCATTGTTTATGCTTAAGCTTTTTGTTTGACTTGGAATTAGTAGTTAGTACAGTTAACGTGATTTATGTTTATATCTGTCTGCATACACACAAGTATACATATATGTACATTAGCGTTGGCCGAAAATCCGCTTTTTTAGAATCTTGATTGG
>NW_016195940.1:0-2973 GCF_001687245.7 Rhagoletis zephyria | reverse complement strand
ATGACTAAAATTATAAATAAATGTATTGCCTTGTACAAAGTTGATATTCTGGTGATTTTTTGTTTGTATGTGCGTTATCTTAATTCACAAAGGCCCTAATCAGAAAATTGTATTATTTAAGGGAGAAGTAAAAAACTTTATACAAAGAAAATCAAAAACCTATGTAAGTTTTTTTTAAAAAGTGGCATACCTAACTCCGTTGTTTTTGGTACTAACACGTTCAAATTTTTAGTGCAAGTGTATTTTAATATACATACATACATATCTTACTAAAATCTGTGAAAAACACAGTTTCGAAAAAATTGTTGGTTAGGGCCTTTGTGAATTAAGGTATCGACCGTGCAAACTAAAGTTCCCGAAATATTTAGGAGTGTCTCATTTCTGTAACGATTTTTTTACGAATCTTCAAGAAAATTATATAAAGTGGTTGACACGAACTCGTAAAGAAATTTCTGTACGAAAAATAGAGAAAATTCTGCAAGAAATTATTCACATAGCAGCATTATTTTCATTCTTTCACCGATTTTTTTTTCCGAAATTTCATAAAAGAATCGAAGTATGAACATACTTTTCATTTCATTTCATTTCAGAAAATTCGGCAAAAAATTGGATGAGATCTTTACGAATTTTTTAAAATTTCTCTACAATTCAAAATACGCTGAAAAAAATTGTTTGCACGGGATATGCATATGTACGCACATACTTCTATTAAATTTTCTTAAATTCTCGGTTCATGCTCTATGCGAAAACAGTCTTTTATTTTTATATCAAATGTGTGTAAAATCTTTGTAACGGGTGATTTTTTTGAGGTTAGGATTTTCATGCATTAGTATTTGACAGATCACGTGGGATTTCAGACATGGTGTCAAAGAGAAAGATGCTTATTAATATAATCATATAAAAATAAATTAAACATGAAAAAAGCCATTTAAAAACGAAGGTTTGGCAGGTTTTTGGTTTTTATAAGCATGCAACTTCTTTATACACACATGTTGCAAGATGTTGCTGGCAAAACACATATTTTCTGTTGCTAAACATTATTTTTTCTATTTCTACCTCGGAATTTAACAGAATTATTTGCGTTCCAAATGCCTCTGTTAAATTCCATACTATGACATTACAAAAATGTTAAATTCCATACTACACGATATCCACTGAGTAGTTTGTACCTTCTCGTTCTTATATGTTCTCTGNTCTGCCTGGGCCAGGCAGGGACTTCAATTATATTTTAAGTTCCATTGTCATCGTGATTAGAACTATGCGGAAAATTTCAAGTCTCTACCTTGTCGGGAAGTTAGTTTAAAATCGATTGGAAATTTCCGCGGGATAACCAAGTTAAATAAAAACTTGTAAAAACAAACCATTAAACTGTACATACATATATTTGGTTGTTTTTTTGAGCATATTTGCAAGCATATTTACCAATGTTTTAGTGCTTGTCTAAGCGCTTAAAATTAATTTTTTCGTGCTTATTTCCCTCGGCCCAGGTTAAAGGCAATCAGTGTGCTAAATTTCGTCAAAAGTTTCATCAAATTTCAAATTCCCCAGTACTGGTTAACTAAGTTCTCACTTCAAATCTAAAACTTATTTAACAGGTACAGGTCGAGCGCTTTAACTTAATATGTAGTTTTTGAAATTTGAAAGAGCGGTGCAGATTTGATTATCTTCACAAAAAAATGCTTTCGTATGGTAAGTACATATTTAGAAAGATATGACGCTTCGAATAAGTGGAAAAACCTTATCAAAAATATCTTTAAACTTTAGCTTTCTCAAAACTCTTTCGTTTGACAGTTATATTTTCATATTTGAAAAAAATCTACATACTCTTAAGCGTGCTTAGGTTCAGAAGGGGCAGTTAGCTGTTAAATTAAACTCTCAAGGGTGCACACCAACATGTTGTCTCAAATGATCAGAACATATTACGATCATCTAACACGCAAGTGTTCATTTGAGAAGAACACAACAACGCGTTCAGAAGGTGCAATCGCAACAGTTACTGAGCTGCTGCGCCCTCTGAACGTGCCCAATAATCCATTCCAAAATTCAAAGTACTTCAAAAGTCACAATATTTGGAAGTGGGAGTGGTAGAAAGGTATGATACAAAAGATAAGGTAGGTGCATTTAATGACATTCGTTGTTGTTGTTAACCATTTGACTTTTAATAATATTATGACATTTCATCAAATTCATGCTACCTGAGCACTAAAAGTAATATTTTTTTAAGCAGACAATTTTAACAGGGTGGGTGGACCCACAGATGGGGAATATGATGGAATTGAAAATTTTGCGGGCTCCATTATTTCGAATATGGGGTTGACGGAGCTAGATCTAAGAAAACGCAAAATCTGATGAGAAATTTAAAAATAAATTTGGACCAAAATATTAGAATAAAGTTGTATCTGAGAAGAACATTCTTTAGAATTAGATTTGTAAATCACAAGATTGCATTCAAAATAAGAAAGTTAAAAAAATTACAACATAATGCGCTCGTGGTTTTTATTATAAAATAAAAAGAACAATTACGGTGAAGTCTTCTTTTGCCGTTTACGTTTTATATATTTTTCATAAAAGTAATGATTTTTGATTGGAAATATCATTAGATTTGTAAAACTATTGGAAAGAAAATACTCGGATTTATTGTTTTAATATTATCAAAGTGGCAAGGCCGTTGATAATACTCACAAACTTTAAAAAATTGTATAATATTTAATAGGTAACAGATAATAGATAGAGTGTTTGGCCGAGCTTTTTCTCCGATTGTCCCACAAAGGGGAGGTACCTACAGTTTTACGCTGACTCCGAACGGCGATTGTATTTTTATGAGAAGCTGTTTTCCATGGCAGAAATACACNGTCAACAAAAAAATTCCAGGCAGAAATTTGTTGACGCAGTTTGGTGTCTCCTGTTTAGGTGAACACGAAATTAAAATTTTCCCCCCAATTGCGATATGGGAAATGTCCACCATCTTGGATT
>NW_016195939.1:0-2973 GCF_001687245.7 Rhagoletis zephyria | reverse complement strand
ACCTATCTCGGCAGTCAGTTGGAAAACGCCCTATCTCAGAAAATTTTTGGACAACGCTCTAGCTCAGACAACTTTTCAAGAACGCCCTACTTCGGAGTTTGATTGAAAAACGCGCCCTATCTCGGAATTTAGTTGAAGAACGTCCTATCTCAGCTGCCGATTCAAAAACGCCCTATCTCAGCTTATTTTCAATGTATTTTCGTTTGAGATAGGGCATTTTTGAATCGAATTCTGAGATATGGCATTATTCAACCAAATTCTGAGATAGGGTGTTTTTCAATAAACTTCTGAAGTAGGGTGTTCCTGAAAAGTTTTCTGAGATAGGGCGTTTTTGAACTGGCTGCCGAGATAGGTCGATCTTCCACTCAGCCATCGATTGGTTTTTGAAAAAATTATATGTCAAGGACTTATATAAACTCGATAACATCCTCGAATTTCGTCCCTCTAGCTTTCTCAGTTTAAAAAATTACCTATTCGTCCTCGTGGTACAAAGCTCAATAGCAACATTAAAATAAACGTAACTTTTGTTTAAAACTTTTTTCTCTCTCTACATGCCTTTCCAACCTCCAAATGACCTTCGAACGTCAACTCGCCCTAAACTTCTAAAACGGACGAACATGTTTTTATTCAAAAAAAAAAAAATTAAAAATAAAAATAAATCGCCAAGTCGGGGATCGTCTATATTTTGGTACTATTTTCCTTCAGGCTGAAAAACAGGAAATAGTCGAAGAAGGCTTATTCTGGATAAACCTAATTCAAGGAATTTCGCTATCGTGCCTGCGTATATTAGGTCAAATTATTACTTTTTCTGTGTGAAATTAATAGCAGCTAAAATATGGCATTATTTTAATGAAGAAGCTGACAAACGTTAAAAAAAAGTGTGAAGGCAGTAAAAAAACGTGAAAACATGACTTGGCTTTCTAAAAACAGACTCCTCTGCTTTTTTGTATGTTCAAATGATGAGTATATGTGTTTAGGTAGTACTCAAAAACATTGGCCAATTAGCTTGGTTTTGACACAAGTTATTTTCTTAATATACTCAACCCCCTCCCCCTTAAAATGAGCTACATAATAAATTAAGTATGGACATAAATGGTTTCTACTAGCGATTAATTATGGCATTATCGAAATTCGTAAATTAAAAAAAGGAAAATGTTTACTACATGTCTCGCAAATATGCCTTGAGGAGGGATTCCTAAAGCAGTTAGTCTTCATAAAACACTTTATTTTCACTTGAGATTTTAGTAATCCCGAATTCTCCACCGATATTATTTATATCCAGAAAACAAATGCTGCTTTGTGGCACATTTACCGAAAAGCTGCTGATCATTGCTCTTTGCAAATCGGTGCAAGTGTATTTGTAACATAGCCACGGCAACGCCACAGAAGATGAAATGTAATCCAAATTGAGGCTGCTACTTTTTTGCTATCACTTACTTCCATTTCACTATTTATCAACATTAAAATGGATTATATATCACCGAAAAATTTAGGCTAAGCTATTTTTAGCGAAAGAGATGACAGAACCGCAATTTTTGAAGATAGCTAAATACACTCAAAAAAAAACTTCTCTTAATTGAAGAAAAACAGCAATCAAAATGAAGAAAAATGGGAACGAAATAGCACTAAAGAAGTTTTATCCTCTTTTCATGCCCAAAATTTCTTCAAAATGATAGATTACATCCACGGTTCCATATATTCGTGTACGTTTTTACACATTCCAAAGAAAAATTACTCATTCGGGAGAATGTTTTATTCATTCGGAAGAATTTTCGACCTTAAAGTAAGAAAAGTTTTTCTTTGATCCAGAGATGGATTTTTGGTTCAGTGTATTCGGAAAAATGTTAGCCTTCCTATTTTAGCATTTAAGCTATAGCGAAAATTATAATCCGACTGATGGTCGACACAGTTGGTTTTTTGATTTCGAAAAGAACTTCATCAGCAAGAAATGTTATGTTTTCAGATCTGTCTCCATTGTTTTCCATAATTTTCATCTTTCTTTGAGAAATAATTGCAGTAAGTCGATTTTTTCTAAGAGTTTCATGGAACTTTCGCGAATATTAGCAGCAACAAATTTTTTTTTTTCAACATGGTTGATAACCAAAAAAGCTTTTCTTTTTTTCGAACATCTAATCAGCCAAATTTCCAACAACTCCTTTTTTGTAATAGCATGATAGTCTAGAAAAACCCGTTTTTCTGAAAAACGGCTAAAAAACGGCGGGTTAAGTCAAATAAATTGAACTCAATGTTTGTCATTTTGTTTGTCGAAAGTTGATTATAAAATTCGATAATTTATACCTTTCCATATTTTTTCAGTTTTGCAAATATTCAACAATTCAACCGCCAACAGAAAACTGTGCCAAAAGTATGTTAGTTAGTAAGATTTTCAGGAAAAAGGTAAAAAAATCTAGCAGCTTAATTGGAATTTTTCTAGCTAAACGACGAAAAAACAGCTAAATCTAGCTGGAGAATAGCTAAAATGATAAGATTGTTCACAAAATTTTTTCAAGGTACTGGTTATAATTTAGAATCAAAATCTAATTCCCTCACATCAATTTGGAGTCAAGAAAGAACACTCCACCATTGATCAATATCATCGTATAACTGATGTTAACGAACGTCGCTTTGCAGGAAACAAATTACACTCCCATTATTTCCACAGGAAGCACTGCAGCAACTTCTACGAGCACATTACAGAGCGCAATAAATAGTTTTCACATCTGGACAAAAAAATGGCTCCTTGACTTAAATTGGAGGAAATCTACCCATGTCTATCTTACCTTAAAGGAAATCCTTCATCACCAACTGTAAATAGGGGCATCTAAGATACCTTATTAAAATTCAGCGAAGTATCTGGGCATGACTCTTGAAGCTAAAAGATGGAAGTTGCCATCAAAAAGAAAAAGGATTTGTGAAAAAAAACTATTGTCCTTCGCATACGCAACATTTTTCGTTAGTGACCTACTAGCAACG
>NW_016195938.1:0-2973 GCF_001687245.7 Rhagoletis zephyria | reverse complement strand
AGCCAAAAATATAATTAAATAAAACAATTCATATAACTGTTATATGACTATAAGATAGGCCCGAAATACTAAAGATTTACTATATATGGATGAAAGAATTCAACTCGAAACCAAACCTACCAACTTCCAGAAAGCAAACTTATAAGGGTTTCTTTTTTTTCAGTCCATTCGTGCCTGTACGTGCAACCGTACACACCCCCCACCTAGATGGTTGGTGAAGTGTTCCTCTAACAGTGGCTCTCCTGTATGTCTTTTCGGTGATACATTCCGCGGTGTTTAGTGAGTTCGTCTTCTAACTCGTACATGCAATTACCTTTGGTAGCGATAACTTTAGCCTTCACAAATTTAGGTGCAAATTTAGAGCAAAATTTTTTCGAAGCGTCGCTCAACACAAAGTTCCTTCTGAAGACTGTATCACCTACTGAAAAAGTCTTTGCCGAGCTGCGAAGATTATAGCGCTTCGCAGATGTCTCGAAAGCTTTTGAGATACTTCTCATAATAGCACTTCTAACACACTGCAGATTGTCCACTCTGTCTAGGACGTGCTCATCGAAACTTTGTAGCTGCCGCAAGAGTTGGTAGTCCTTTCCATGTGCCATCATCTGTTGACCGAATAGCGCGAAATACGGAGTACAATTGATTGTTTGGTGGAACGAACTGCGGAGAGCTTCCGCAATGTTGGGAAGGTTTTTGTCCCACAAGGTTTGGTCCGTTTTGAGGTAAGCTCTAATTCCTTGCAGAATTGAACGATTGACGCGTTCGCTGGCGTTCGCTTGCGGACTGTAAAGCGCGGTATATATGTGTCTAACGCCACGAACCGCTAATAAATTTTCAAACTGTGTAGACTTAAACTGTTTACCGTTATCGCTCATAACGATTTCTGGCGTTCCAAAGGTGCTAAACACATGTTCCTCAAAATACTGGCAAATCGGTGCGCTTGTAAACTTTTTTATTGGCTTCAACAGTACAAACTTCGTCAGGTGGTCTAACACGATTAAAATACGTATATGGCCTTGCTTTGATCTTGGATAAGGCCCAAGCAAATCTACGTAAAGTTTTTGGAATGGACGCTGGACAGCATATTCCGATGTCATGGGAGGGCGAAGGTTTGTGTTTGGAGCTTTGCTTTGTTTACACACGTCACATTTTGACACGAAGTTTTTAACATCAATTGTGATGTTTGGCCAGAAAAAATTGGTACGCAGCCGCTCTAGAGTTTTCGCTACTCCCCCATGACACTTGTTTGGAGGGCAGTGGGCGTTTTTAATAACGTCTTCGACGAGCGCTTTCGGAACCCAAAGTTTCCAATTAAATGCTTCGCGTTCTATGTTGCCATCAGGAAATTCTGTGCGTTTATACACGTGTTTCTCAACAATACGGATATCAGGTAATCGCGACTGGTTATTCTGTACATAGTTTCTCAGCTTGACGTAATCATCGGACTCGAATTCTGGCGACTGTAAATCTATAATCAGACGAATTTCAACTCATGAACCTCGTTTACCTCAACAAAATCTTCGGAGTTTTGGCGCGAAAGGCAATCAAGAACCACGTTTTGGGATCCTTTCCTATGTTCAATTTTGAAGCGGAAACCCTGTAGCTTTAGGGACCATCGGGCCAAGCGGCCGGATAAGTCGGTTTGGCGCATAAGCCATTGTAAACTGGCGTGGTCAGTTACAATTGTGAAGTCCTGCCCTTCGACGTACGCCCTGAATTTCTTCAGGCTTAATATAGCCGCTAAACATTCTAACTCAGTAACGCTGTAGTTACTTTGGGCAGCATTTAGTTTTTGAGAAAAGTAAGCTACAGGTACTTCTATACCCTCTTCATTGGTTTGGGCCAGGACCGCACCAACACCGAGCTTACTTGCGTCGCATTGAATGATGAATGGCTTCTGGTAGTTTGGGTTGGTCAACACAGGAGCTGAACATAGTTTCTCCTTAAGCAGGTTAAAAGCCTGTTGCGCATCTTCCTTTCACTCGAACTTCTTTCCTTTCCTTAACAAATTCGTGAGGGGTGTTGTCAGGGTAGCAAAATTGTCCACAAACCTACGATACCACCCTGCCATACCTAAAAATCTTCTTAACTGTTTTACGTTTGCAGGTGCTGGGTAATTCACGACCGATGAAATTTTGTCGGGGTCCGTACTTAAGCTACCATTACCTACAATATACCCAAGGTACTTGACCTCGCAAGTAAAAAATTTGCTTTTCTGTATGTTGATGGTTAGGCCAGCTTTTCTTAGCTGATATGCTACATCTGACAAAACTTTAAGGTGAATCTCAAAATCTTCGGACACTACCAATAAATCATCTAAATAGACGAACACTTGGTCTTTAAGGTGTGGAGGTATTACCCGATCCATTAACCTGCAAAGCGCTTGCGGGGCATTACATAAGCCAAAAGGCATTACGCGATAACGATAGAGCGGACGATTTGGGACGGTGAAACACGTGTAGTCTCTGGAGCATTCGGCTAATGGGATCTGCCAGAAAGCTCGACGAAGATCGAGAGAGCTGATGTATTGGGCCTTTGGCAGTCTACTGAGGATGCCATCGATATGCGGTAGTGGGTATGCATCCTTAATTGTAAGCGCGTTGACTTTCCTTGAGTCTAGACACAGTCGGACTTTGTTGGATTTTTTTGACTAATACGACCGGACTGGACCACGGACTGTTAGGTGATTCTTCGATCACTCCTAACTTTAGCATCTCATCGACTTCAGCGTGTACAAGTTTTTCCACAGCGGGAGATATAGGGAAATAACGCTGTTTTATTGGACGCGCATTGGATTCGAGCTCTATTTCATGCTCCACAAGATGTGTTTTTCCTAAACCTTCTTTCTCATAACTCGGAAAACGGTTTTTGACAAAATCAAGCTGCCGCGCTTGCTGGGCGGATAAGGAAATGGTAGCACTCTTACTGGGTTCATTGGAAGTAAAACTAATTTCCGAAATGAGGTGAGGAGCGATT
>NW_016195937.1:0-2974 GCF_001687245.7 Rhagoletis zephyria | reverse complement strand
CATTTAATCTGAAATGCATGAAACCATGAGAAGATTTTGTATGTACATACATATGTATTTATGGGTTGTAGCACCGAATTTTTTATTGGCTCAATTAGCGAAGAGTCTATGGTGTGTTGTGGTCGCTTACACTAAAATTTAGAAAATTTAAGAGTAGAACCTGATTTAGGTGGCCTACTGTTTGAAACATGGTCAGAGGGACTCCGAGAGTATTTCTATCTTAAAGTTTACATGTTTAGGGGTCATTTTCACAGTAACGAGTTACATCGAAATTTACAGTTAACTATACATTTCGGGAAGGGATATTTGGAAGCACCGGCGGAAAATTCAGCCTCCACGACGAAACGTCCGACAACGGACTGAGGCTGATCGACTTCGTCGGGGCCTGAAACATGGTAGTATGCAGTACTGGGTTCAAGCATAAAAAGATTCATCAAGCTACATGCTGTCTCCGGATCGAAAAACGAGAAACCGAATTGATCATGTTGTGATAGACGGAAGGCATGCTTCCAGTGTTTTGGATGTACGTACACTCCGAGGCTCAAACATGGACTCCGACCAATATCTTGTTGCAGCCAAGATACGCACCCGCCGCTGTGCAGCAAAAAAATTTGCGCCCAAATATGCAAGGAACGCTTAACGTCGGAAAGCTGCAATCACAACAGACAGCCAGCGCTTTCGGTTCTCGCCTCTCACACTTGCTCAGAGAGCACTCTTCAACAAACCGACATATGCGAGCAGTGGAACCACATTTCCCGCTCATTAAGTACTGCCGCCGAAGAATTAGCCGGATTTCAGCGAGCTTGTTGAGCAATACCACCAGCACCATCAGAATTGGAAAAGACCTCTCCGAGCCGTTCGCCACCAAACGGGGTTTCAGACAGGGCGACTCCCTTTCATGTGACTTCTTTAATCTGATGTTGGAGAAGATAATAAGAGTTGCAGAACTGAACCGCTCAGGAACAATTTACTAAAAGTTGGATAAGGAAGCAAAGCGGATGGGTCTGGTGGTAAACGAGGACAAAACGAAGTATCTCCTGTCAACAAACAAACAGTCACTATTGACAGTTATAATATCGAGAAAGTAGAGAATTTCGGGAACCAGCATTAACACCGATAATAATTTCAGCATAGAAATCCAACGCAGAATCACTCTTGCCAACAAGTACTACTTTGGACTGAGTAGGCAATTCAGGAGTAAAGTGGTATATGAGCCGATTAGGTGGCTCTTGGAGTATTCAATAAAAAAAATTTGCGGAAGATTTACGGTCCTTTACGCATTGGCGACGGCGACTGCCACAGACGATGGAACGATGAGCTGTATGAGCTTTACAACGACATGGACATAGTGCAGCGAATTAAAATACAGCGGCTCCGCTGGTTTGGCCATGTCGTTCGAATGGACACCGACGCTTCAGCTCTGAAAATACTCCACTCGGAACCCGCTAGTGGTAGCAAAGGAAGAGGGAGGCCCCCACTGCGTTGGAAAGACCAGGTGGAGAAGGACTTGGCTTCACTTGGCATTTCCAATTGGCGCCAGTTAGCGCAGAAAAGAAACGACTGGCGTGCTTTGTTGAAATCGGCCAAAATCGCTTAGGCGGTTAGAGCGCCAAATAAGAAGAAGAAGATACATTTTCAGTACACAAATTACCTGTGAGATAAAGTGAGTTAATTCTCCACTGTGAACACGGTTCTTAGGGATGCCACACAGTTCTTTCTCCATTAGCTAATTTATAGTGAGAAGAGTTTGCTTTAAATGATTTTAAAATTTCAATTACCAACAGGAGCCAGAGAGAGGAGATAGTACGCTTCTTTGAGGAACGCCCGGGTGTTTTTTTCGCACGAATACTGTGCATATTGCCCGTTTGATACTCGGTTTCCAAGCATGCAGTAAATGTATGCTAATAAATATAAAACGCTGGTATTAGTTGTAAGGGTGACCTGCCCATTGCCTCAGTCCAGGCATTATAGAAGAAGGCTTCTTCAACGTCCAGAAAGTCAGTCAGGGAGCAGCATTTTTTTTTTAATAAATTCTCATTCCAGCTCCTCTGATACATCAGATTCGCTTTTCAGCAATAAAAAAGCGATACTATCCTATTTCAATAGATGACTGAATAACATAAAGAGGTAATAATCAGCTGATGAATTTGTTTATGTAGCTGAATAGTTTTAGATCTCGTCCCTAAACAAACTCCTGCTTTTCGTGGCTCGGCGCAAAAATTTAAAAAAAAAGTTCCGCACGTCATGCCGCCCGTAAACCACACGTGCAACCGCTTATAATAATAAATATTATCAAGCCGAGTAATTTAGACATGTTTATTTATTTCAAATACTACGTACCTCCCATGCGCATTCTGCATGTTTATTGTGAACGCCCACAGATAAGTACAGTGGTTTTTCGTAGTTTTCTCTCAAGTTGTATACTGCCACACTGCCATCGTACATCCCTACATATAAAACAAAGCTGAACAAATTAAAAAATTTAGAAAATCGACATGCGGTCAACGCACCGATTGCCACTAAAAACGGATAAGTCGGATGTATATCGCAACACATGACACCACTCTCGGTCGATACTGCAGAATTGAAAATAATTAAAAAAAAAAAAACTTTGTAAGCGCATATAAAATGTTTAATATAAATACGACAGGTACTTATATAATCTGGATAAGATGGATTCTTGACTGTGAAAAAGCAAATGGCGCCCTCATTTGGTTGTTTCATGAACTCATCTGTGGGAAAAAAGAAAACAAAAGTTGTCTTCTGTCAATCAATTCTAATGGCCTTATTCATAAAAAATTAAATAACTTTAAAGAGCTTTGTAAAGTGACATTTACATACAAATTTGCGATATATAAAGCAGTTAAGGTCTTCTAGTTATATTTTTTGTAAATTTGATTGTTAGTATTTTCTTTTCGTCATACATACGCGAACCATAACAAACTGCAAATAGATCGTAGTACTTCGGATTGAA
>NW_016195936.1:0-2974 GCF_001687245.7 Rhagoletis zephyria | reverse complement strand
TCTTTTTCATTTTGGTCAAATGTTTAAAATATGCAAATTGATGCAATTAAATTAAAATTTTAGTAAAAAAGCCCTGATCGAGGGTGACTTTTGCACAGTTTCCGGCACTGTTGCCGGCCAAAAGCGCTGTATATGCTGATCTATTAACGGATCAATGATTTGATGCGTTTTTACTCAATATTCAAATTATTATTTGGTAAAATACTTTTGCCTATCAAACCTTGTATGGACGAGATAACCCTGTTTTACTTACTTTTTGAGTAATTTAATTTTAAGCACATTTTTAAAGTCCACCTCAGTAGCATTGTCAGTGTTTATTGTTCAGTTGTGTTTTGCATTAATGAATATTCTTTTTTAGTTGTAATTATAGCTGTTTAGTGCTTTTATCATTTTTTTTCGTTTAACTTTTAAAAAATACATTGACTACTGTTTTGCTGGCACAACGGCCTAGAATTAATTTACAATTTACAAGTGTTCTAGCATGAACTTGCCACACTTTTCTGTAATCAGCCGACAAGTCCTCATTCTGTACTCAGTTTTGCTTTTAAATGTGCTGTAGATTTTGCACCGACACTGGTCTAGACGACGATTAGCGACACGCATGAGGCCAATCAATGGGCAATGCTTGCGACACAAATGGCTACCAATCAGCAAAATACATACACACATAAAGAACAAGACACGGACAGATACACACACAGAAACCGACCGACAAACAAACCAATTTTGAGAATCGTCGTATAATTGGTGTACACATTAATTCGTACATTAAGTCGTCTGTATCGGGCGGCAGCAGCGGCGTCTTGCTGTACTCGTTTGGAAACAGGCAGTGCTGCGTTGCCTTCCTCTCCATTTTCATTTTCATTTTCATCTTTTTCCAGCAATTTTCGGTTCAGTTTTCGACAAGCCAGTCAGGCGCACACACATCTGCACTGCACTGAAGCACTGCCAAACTGGCAAACACAAGGCAGCCCACAGAGTCCTCCCCACTCCTTCTCTTGCGTTCTCATTCTCATTCTCTGTCTCTGGTTTTGCCTGGGTTCCTGCTTGCAAACGTTGCGCAAATGGCAAACAGATCGACGAGACATGGGGCGCCTAATTGCGAACATCGGTGGCACCAGCAGCCAAACGACATGATGTGCGCCCATTTTGAGGAGATGTCGAGCAGAGCCTAGAGAAAGAAAACGAGAAGTAAAGAGAGAGAAAGTGGGAAAAAGCAAAATGAGAATGATGATCGATTTTTGGAAATGTGGCACAAGTGCTCCAGCCTTAGTCTATGTGTGCTGTTTCTTTTCTTTTCCTTTTTTCTGTCTTTCTTGTCCAACGTTTTTCTTCCAATAACCTTTTCTTTTTATTTTCATTTTCTATTTGCTTTCATTTCTTTCATTAGCAGCTCTTACAATTTCTCACCCTCTCCTTTTGCAGCTTCCAATGACTGTCAATTTAGTGTTTTCTTTTTAATCATAACTTGGCTGCTTATTTGTTTGCTAATTAATTAATTTATNTCTATTTGCTTTCATTTCTTTCATTAGCAGCTCTTACAATTTCTTACCCTCCCCTTTTGCAGCTTCCAATGACTGTCAATTTAGTGTTTTCTTTTTTTAATCATAACTTGGCTGCTTATTTGTTTGCTAATTAATTAATTTATACTAATTTTAGTCAATTAGTTTGTCCTTATGTTGATCAATATGAGTGGCACATACAAAATGCCCGCATTCGTTTATATCTTTGTGACTGGTGCAAGCTGTTCTTAGAAAAACTTGCACCGAGAATGNTACTAATTTTAGTCAATTAGTTTGTCCTTATGTTGATCAATATGAGTGGCACATACAAAATGCCCGCATTCGTTTATATCTTTGTGACTGGTGCAAGCTGTTCTTAGAAAAACTTGCACCGAGAATGCAGGAAAAAACTTTTTTTCATTGAACAGTTCGGCTTTTGCCTTTTCTAGTTTTGCAGCTGTACATTTCAAATCAATAGCAATTCATTGTAATTAAGACTATCAATATCAGATAATTACCATTTATTAGCCCATTTTCCAGAAAAAGATTAACCTTTAAATGAACTTTTCTAATTATTTTGTGTATTTTTCTCTTTTACAGAAATTCTCGGAACAGAAACGGGAGTTGCTGGTGGAAAGATTGCTCTTCCGTGCAACATCACGCCTTCATCACCAAATGATGCAGTGTCTTTAATACTTTGGTATAAGGACGAGTCCATGATTCCAATCTACAGGTACGTACAGCACAATTTAGTAGACCATTAGTTTTTATTATTTGAGCATACACAAACTAAAGTTTTTTAACAGAAAAAATGCTAAGGTGAATTTGTTAACCATTTGATTTATGAAATCTTAAGAGTAAAATGTAATATTATAAAACCAAATGGAATAATGTTTTTATGCTAAAATACTTGTCAATAGAAAGCGCAACTTTTGCTCAAACTGATTTTTGTACAAAAAAACTAGCCAAACAAAAAATAAATAAGTCAACATTAAAGCTAGTTTGGGCACAAAAAGCATATGTCTGTTTGCATTTGGTGGCTGCAATAAATAGTGTTTACTGGTACGGCCCTGTCAAGGCAATCTGTGCTATTTCCAAGTGACTGCAAAACTAGGCGCGAAAAGCTTCCCGGGCTTTCCAATTCAATCACTGCCGATGAATTGAGGCTGAAATTGAAACTTTTATTTGTTTTAACCATTTTCTAACATGGATTTAATTTCATTCTTTTCCTCGACAGTTGCACTTTTTTGATCAAAAAAGCTTTTGCCTTTCTTTTTCATTTGAAGTATTTGACAATTAAACATTTAAATTGTTTCTTTCTTTTAGCTGTCAGTTTTTTAAGTTTAAAGTTTTTTAAAACATTTTACAATATTTAATAAATTCTTTTAAGCTATATAAACAATTTTTGCAGTAATTTTGTTAAAATGTAGCAGACAATGTAACAGCATCATTTAAAATAACAAAAAAATAAA
>NW_016195935.1:0-2974 GCF_001687245.7 Rhagoletis zephyria | reverse complement strand
ATATCGAATTCAACGGAAGGAATTTGATTTAACCCTTTACCGCATACGAACACAAATATGGTATCACTACTTTGGCAATTTTCCCACATAACGAGTGGTTTAAAAATATATTAAACTACTTAAATGCACTGAAAAGTTAACTACGAATAACGGAACGTAATTGGTTTGCCTATGGTTAAATGACATTTGAACATAACCTCACATTTATGTGCGGGGTCTAAACAGAAAATAGACGTTCAATTCATGGGCGTGGAACTCAATTGCTAAAAGGAAAAACTAATAAAAAACGCAAGTTGTTCTTGCAAAACAAAAAAATGTTTCTTACTTTACACATCCTCTTCTGTGACAGACAATAATTGGTTTACAGCTGCCCAGCCGTTTTCTATGGTTTCCATAAAATTTTCCAGACATTTTTTTTTTGCAAAATTAAACTTAAAACAAATGACGTGGAGCATTTTTTTCTTTCGATATAGGTTCATGCATTCATGCATAAGGGGGTTAAAGGAGCTAACAATATCTATTAGATCCACCTAAATATAAGGTAGATAAATATGAAAAAGGGTGTATTCTAGATTCGTAATAATTACCGTAATATTGGAGCTGGTGATGCACGATTAATCGAATAAGTGATTATAATCGGTTAGTCATCATCATTAATTGGAGCTTGTTGCTTTCTTGATGCTCAACTAATAATCTGCTGAAATTTTGCAGAGATTGCGCAGTGAAAATTTGTGCATTGCATTTAATTAAACGAATAACGGATTGTCAAAATTGTGCTAATGGAATGCGATGCGATAAATAGTAATTTATTCAAACTTGAATACAATATTATAATACTCTGCGATCAAAATTATATTAGAATCGCGTGTAAATTCTGCGACAACGCAAACATGTATATGTACTTATCTAAGTATGTATGCGTACATATTTTTTTTGTAGGCTTGTTTAATGAAAATAAAAGAACTTAAACAGAAGCAAGTAGAACGTTTTAATTACTTTTAATATCGTCGTGGTGGAACGCATTTTATGGAAAAATAATTTCATTTTAGCACTCATTATAAAATGACATATTTAATGTTTTAAATACTCATACAAACATACATATTTATGTATACACAAAAAAAAATTTGAATTCTAATATCCATAGTCCGCCATTTTTCATGTGTACATTAACACAAATTTATACCTTCCATTAAATTTTGTCCTTGAGCTGCGTAAACTCCGCCTGTTTTCCAAACAAAAGCCGTTCTCCTGAGATATTAAAATTTCCCATGAAATTTATAAAACAAGTAATTATGACAGCCACAAAAAAGCAAATAAAAATAGGAATGTTCTAAAGCGAAATTAAATATTAAATATTGTCATTGGCGGCGGTGTTATGGCCTATTTAGAGCATTGTGGCATTAAATTTGATGATATTAACAAAATTATATTTCACCAAAGCATACGTAAATATGTAGAATGTATGTATGTATACATGCATGTGTATGTATATTACTAAGCCATAAGGTATGATTTTTAAAGGGAAATACGCCAACAGCAGAGCACCTAAGNGAAAAAAAACAAAAAAAAAAAAAAAAAAAAAAAAAAAAAAAATAGGAGTATTTTTTCAATGTGGTCAAATCCAAGGGGATGAGAGCATTAAAATTCCGACTTTACTTGTTTTGTGTATATAAATAAAATCCGAAAAAAGGAAATGAAGCCAAAACTTAAAATGTCTTGAAGCGAGTATTGGACTTTGTCACAGCTTTATTTCTATTACCTAATAATATGCTGTCCCTTGACTCTACGCTACTATACAGCTTCTCTGCGAGTCTGCTCGCTGCCAAATCTCCAAAATATTTTCTATGAAATTGTTGAAAACATTAATGTACGTACGCCCCTATACACATTTTTTGGCGGCTGAACATCTTCTCGCATGCCATTTCCAAACCTCCAAGGACGCTGCGTGAAATTATGTCGTAATATATATTTTTTTTTTTATGAACGAGCAGTAGGCTAAAGATAATTATTTACATATGTGCGCATACAAATTTTAATAAATTATTGCCGCATGAAATAAGTGCAAGTGTGAGTGAGTCATTTTGTGTGCGTATGGGCGCGTGAATTTCATACAAGGCCGCGCACCGCATACAAACGCACCAGTTGTCGCTGTGGCTGTAACCAATACTGTGCTTCCGGTTGCTTGCTCGCTGCTCTGTACATATATATCATTATCATTTCACACATTCATCCCTGCAGAAAAAAATTATCAATAGATACAAAATAACCCAATTGTAGTTAGCCTTTTTGCTGGACTTCTATAAAATATATAACTTGTAGTTAGCTACAAAAAAAAAGGCGACAAATAATGCAGGAGTAATGCAGGAGACCGTTTTCTTTAAACGCATTTCTATTTAAATTCCCTGCACTTCGCAAATACTTTTTCGAATTAAGGACAAATAAAAGGAAGATCGAAATTTCATATTATCGTTTTGAAGTTATGTCTGACGGAGTTCGAATATGGGACCACCTACAGCAGAATATGAAAACAAACATGAAACGTAATAAAATAAAGTAAAAAAATAAAAATAAAAAAATGATTTTGTTTTTGCTATTGCTATTTTATGTCCAAAAGTAGTCAGTCACAAGTTTTTTACATTAAATACAGAGGTAACCACCCTTGACTATATCGCTGACATCGCCATAGAAATATAGTAAGCTTTCGTCAAAGAAAACATACAGATAATAGTGACTTTTAGCCCTTTCCCAATCAACTTAAAGTTAGCTTATAGTTAGATGCATTTCCTGCAGGGATATGTATGTACGTACAAATCCTTATGTATTTACGGGTACGGATGCAATTATATGAATGCGAACAAGTGTCTGTTTGCTTGTCAGTTTGTCGACCGAATGAAACAGAGCAGAAAATTATGTAATGAAAAGTATGTGTAGCAGTGCGCTTATGAAGCCACGCAAATTAAATGAGCGCGCG
>NW_016195932.1:0-2974 GCF_001687245.7 Rhagoletis zephyria | reverse complement strand
ACTAAAAATTCGAAAATATTTTGTGCCTTTGCGTTGTCCCCCCTTAAAAGAAGTTTTTTCTTTTGTTTTTATCGTTTAGTTTAAAATTTTTAAGTTTTTTAGTTGTTGATTTAATGACAAACACTTTATATTTTTATTAATAATTAAAAATAATTGAGAACTGAATGTTTTTTATGTTCAGAACAAAAAACAAATTACAATCAAGTTATTTTAATAATAAAATAAAGTTAAAATATTTTTATATTAAGAATAATCATTTTTATATAAAAGATACAAGTATTGCTAGACTGATGGTTTTATAAAAGTCATTCCAATAAAAAGATGTGTTTTGTTTTCTAAATCAATAAACGCTGAACACCCAACTCCAAATTCAACCGTGTTAATCCAATCATTTAGTTTAAAATGTCTACCCCACATTGTTACTGGAATCTGCTCTTTGTTTGCCTCAACCATCTCATTTGGATAAGCGTAGATAACCGTTTTCAGTTCTGGTAGAATTACCGTAAAATTAAGCAAACCAAACGAAAAACTTGGAAAATAAATTGGTTTGTCCAAAGTCACATTGTTAGCAGAATCTTGCCCAAAAACCATTGCCTTTTTTTGTATCTTCATTTCTTTCATTCCATTGCTTAATCGTGCCACATTCCACTCTCCTAGAAGAGAATTTGCAAAGTTTACCGGGCATTTTTGAGTACCATTGGTGACAGTGAACAGAAAACCACCTGGTCGAGGAGTGGTGGAGGTGGTGGTCGTCGTCGAAGGAGTGGTCGTGGAGGTGGTGGTCGTAGTAGGTGTGGTGGTAGTAGACGTGGTAGTAGTGGTGGTAGTAGTAGTCGGTGTAGTAGTAGTAGTAGTTGTTTTCGGAGTCGTCGTAGTAGTAGTGGTCGTTGGGGGTGTGGTCGTAGTCGTAGTCGTAGTCGGCGTAGTTGTGGTGGTGGTAGAGGTGGTGGTAGTGGTCACATTCGGAACCGCCCACGGACTCTTGAAAAACGTTACTAAAACAAAGTTTACGCCTATCTTCCAGCCTACTTCCTGTGGGAGGCCGCCGCTGCCGCTGCCTTTGCCAGTGCTGCTACCATTGCCGATCGCCTGCCCGCTGACCGCGTCCAGGGCCCTAGTCTGGACGACGACCCGTTGGGCGATGCCAGCCCCGCCCCCGCCCCCGCCGTTCTCCTTCCCCTGCAACCACTCACTAGGCCATGAGGTACAACCCAGACCCATCACCTTCGTCTGCGCCCACTCCTCCGGGTCAAAGTGCTCGCCCAGGACGCCGAGGCGGCTGGGCCGCAGGACCACCGCCTCGGCGGCCACCAGCTGCAGGGTGTACTTCAGGTGGACGCGCAGGGGGCGGTTGTCGGGGGGCGCCGGCAGGTACATCAGCCGGTCGCCGTCGAAGCCGTGCCCGGCGAAGGAGGCGTTGTAGAAGCTGGCCCAGCTCATGTGGTGGTTGGTGAAGTCCTGCGCCAGGGCCGAGGTCAGCCCGGAGGGGTCGAGCGTGAGGGGCGGCAGGCCCTTGAAGAGGCGCATCTCGTTGAAGGTGAGCAGGGCGCGCTCGGCCAGGCCGTCCGGGCACTGCCTGGACTCCTGCGGAATGACGTACTCGGGGTCGTCGTCGGGGTAGGGCTCGGGGTCGGGCTCGGCGGTGGTGGTAGTGGTAGTTGGGGTAGTGGTACTCGTGGTAGTGGTCGTGGAAACATCCTCTCCCCCACCCCCACCACTACTGAAGAAGGCCACCACAAAGAGGGTGGCCCTCTGGTCGATCAAGTCGCTCTCCCGCGGGCCGATCCAGCTGCCGCAGCCGAAGCCCATCACCCGCACGCGGGCCCACTCCTCGGGGGTAAAGGGGATGGAGCGGTCGACGCGCAGCACCCGATCCGGCCGCGCCATCCACGGCCCCAGCAGGTCCTTGTCCAGGTCGAGGTGGGTCGTGGCGACGTCACTGTTGGCGAAGGTGTGCTCGTAGAAGGCGAGCCCGAAGTTAGCGAAGCGGGGCACCGCCCAGCAGTCCAGTCCCCGGTGGTGGCAGTCGGTGAAGGTCTGCGCGTCGGCGGACAGGTCAGAGGTCAACTGCAGGCCCTGGAGGCCGTCCTCCAGGCGGCGCTCATTGACGTAGCCGCCCAGCACCGACTGGACGTGGGCGGGGCAGTGGCCGCTCAGAGGGACCGGGTAACGGTTTCCGTCATTCGGGTCGATAAAATTCGGGTCCGGACATTGGCCTTCAGTGTCGAAGAAGGCGACGATGACGGTGGTCACCTTGCGAGCTCCGTTGTTATCATCATCTCCTAAAAAAGAAGGAAAAAGGTTGGTCAGAAAATGATATCTAAAATTAAAGAAAAATTTTTGATAAAACTTTACCTTCCGGCTCAAAGTAGACCCGACAGCCGAAGCCAACCACGTCTACCTCGGCCCACTGGGCGGCCGGGTAGGAGGCGTTGGTGGTCATCTCGTTGGGCGGAAATTGGTAGACCAACAGCTCGCCGACGCCCTTCACATTGACGCCCACTGAGGAGGTGTCTACCGCCGGTTCGCCGGTGGTAGTGGACTCTGCCCAGCGGACCTCGCCGTGACTTTCAAAGCGAGGATCAGCCCAGACGGAGGAGTTGAGGTGCAGGGCGGAGAACTCCTGCGCGTGGGCGGTCAGCTGGGGGGAGTTGTTGCAGAGCGGAAGGAGGCCCTGCTGCTCTCGGGCCTTGTTAAACTGCTCCAAGAGGATTAGTTCGACGTTTCGAGGGCAGTGGTCAGCGAGGGGAAGGGGCAGAGGGATGATATCGTCAGGGTTGGGGGCGGTAGTGGTAAGGGGAGTTTCAGTAGTAGTGGTAGGAATAGTAGTAGGAGTTTCTGTAGTAGTGGTAGAGGTAG
This sequence comes from Rhagoletis zephyria, assembly GCF_001687245.7. Classification (NCBI taxonomy): domain Eukaryota; kingdom Metazoa; phylum Arthropoda; class Insecta; order Diptera; family Tephritidae; genus Rhagoletis; species Rhagoletis zephyria. The sequence continues at coordinate 115 of NW_016195932.1, read as the reverse complement.
TCGGAGCTTCAGTTGTAGTGGTAGGGGTAGGGGTAGGGGTAGGGGTAGTAGGAGCTTCCGTAGTAGTGGTAGGAGTAGTAGGAGCTTCCGTAGTAGTAGTAGTAGTAGTAGCAAT
>NW_016195931.1:0-2974 GCF_001687245.7 Rhagoletis zephyria | reverse complement strand
CTAAAATAGCATAATTTGAATGAAAAGTGCTGCCCTCGACTTAACCCTCTAGAGCCAATATTGCTCATACGCCTCGGAGAGCTGAAAAGGCTCTAATGATAGTGTATGTGTTGTATCGTAGCACAGCAATTATTCAAAGGTAGCATATTTTTGGTTAGATTTTTGGTTAAATTTTTTCAATTTGAAAATTTCCTTATATGTACATATGTACCACAATTTAGAAATACTGTTGCTCATGTTTCTCACTACGTTACTAGTCTGCTACTCGTTTTGTGTAGGTATGAAAGAAGTGAAAAGAAGCGCAAGCATAAAGTATGTGGAATGCTAAAAATCTGTGCATGAAAAATCAATGCTAATGAAAAATTTACCATACGCTTAAAAAAAGAGAGGGTCTAAGTTAAAACTTTTCCGCACTTTTCGTGCAGTAAAATGTTTTAGATTTTGAACAAATGTTTTATTAGCTTTCATTACAATTTAGGTGTTTACGATAAAAGCCAACAATTTTTATTTTCATCAAGACATCTTGCAAAATTGCCACTTGACCTATTTTCAATTCCCTCGTTGACAGTTTTACATATATTTCTCTAGTTAACGTATAGTCATTTTTATTACTAAACTTCAGAAGAATATCTTTAAGCAACTTCAACAATGATTGATATGTTTTTGACCCACGCACGATATAGTATGTATGTAAAAATAAGCCAATACTAAATATAAGGCTAACTTTGTATCTAACTTAGTCCAAGTTCACAAAAAGTTCTGTCGGAATTTTCTTAAATAGCTAACTTTGTCGCTATGTTGCCAAAATAGCACAAGTTTCATTGATTCATGAGCCCATGAGGCCAAGTTCAAGAAATGTGTTACAAATTGCCCTTATGTCGCTGCTAATTGATTGAAGGAAACAGTAGAATATTTATGATTTGTGTTCTGTATGTTAGAGTAAATATACATATTTATGTATGTTTATATTTTTTGCCCAGCAATAGGTGAACTGGTCCATTTGTCACAAGCATCACTGCTGCAAATAAAAGTTTCAAAGTTGATCAATTTTTTTTTTTTTTAATTTCGTGGTTCTCGCAGTGAATTTTAGTTCAATTCAGGATCATTTGCTTGCTATAACATTGTGGAAATAATACTTATATAAATTTATAAAAAATAGCTTTTCGTTAAAAAAAGAATCTTCGCACGAAACCGAATTATTGTATAAACTTAAACTACTTATGTGCCGCAAAGTGTTTTAAAACTTTTTTGGTGATACACCTAAAATAAGTAAAGCAAAAAAATTAATCCATTAGAGTTTTCAGGTGCTAAAAAATCGCGTTGATTTATTGCAATTTTTATTACTAAGCCTGACACGCAGTTTTTTCATATAAAATTTGCTCGACAATTTATTTTATATAGGAAAAAAACGCGTAGTACCGTCCAGCTGAAAAATCATCAAAAATCAATGGAATTTTTTAGCAACCCGAGACTTGCACTTCAGTACACTAAAATTTAATCGGACACAAAACTGCATCTTTTTGGAAAATCTTTTAAAAAATTATACAAGAACCATAATTTGAGAGGTACCGTAAACAACATGGTTCAATGTAGTCATGCTATGGAACCTTTCTGCAGTATTAGAATTTCGAAATCGAAAATTTTATTTTCTTTCTCCACCTTACTGTGCATTTGGAAAGTTGAACGAACTTATTGAGTCTTATTTTCTTCAAACTCCGTTGACCAATGCCAATGGCAGCACCACATGCCACATACATACTTGTAGGCAACTACCAAATCAAATATTATTAAGGTGGTTATAAATACACTAAGACATAGTCTTTTACGAAACAATTAGTAGAATTTTTTTCTCAGTTCAAGGAAGAGATAGTTAAGGGAGATATTCTATGAATATTTGAAACATAAAAAAAGGCTATTCGCGTGACATGTGCAAGGATTCACTACAAAACAACGGATGCCAAGGAATAGTCAAAAAACAGTGGACTTTTCTGTGTGAGCAATAAGGCCAAAGTCATAGCGGTAGCGAGGTGGTACCTCACATCGATTAAATAGTTGCACCTGAAAAGGCTAAAAAGACCTTAGAAAAATATTATTTCAAGCCTACGGACAGATTCACGTTGAAATGAAGCAAAAGTGACTGCTTTTGGTGAAACAAAAGTACTTTTTGACACAGATTTTTCTTGGTCCAAAGATTGGTCCAAATTCTTGTTTATTTTGGTTGCTATATTGGAGTTGCATCGGCCGATAGAGTTGAGAAGACTTTTTCCGTTTCCAAACCTGAAGAAGTGGTTTGGTAGAAGGAGATTTGGGTCGCACTGAGCATTTGAAACAAACGTATGTATATCTTGAGGACTTTGAGAAAACTTATTATTTGGATGGGATATCAAAGATTAAATCAATGCTGAAATCATTGAGCTAAAAGGCGAGGATGTTGACAAAAAAACGTTTTTTTTTTGTTGGAAAAATAACTTTTATACCGAAAGTAGTTTACTCATCAACCTGACCTTGTTTTCGTGTGATAAATGCTGGAAGGGCAGTGAAGTTTTTATTTTCCACAAGTGATGAAATCAAGCGGTTTCCGAAGGTTTCATAAATGCTAAGTTGTGCCACCTTTTTTTTTAAATAAATGAAAATAAGGTTTTTAATAAACATACGCTTTTTTGACACGGTACAGCACATGAATGACACCGAAATTAAGCAATAGTTTTTGGCCACTCTTAAAAGATTTTCGGCATTTTATGATACGAATTGAAAATGACCAATTTTTTTACGTCCTGCAACATTCTAATTATGTATACTTATGTACAGTTACATGCTACAATTATGATAAGATGTCAACAATAAACACCACTGCTTTGCTATCACTCCCATTTCTCTATTATTTATATGCACATACGTTGAGGAGCAGAACTAAAGCTAAAGACATATAAGTTAATTAATATTCACATATAAACAGATCATATATGTACATATG
>NW_016195930.1:0-2974 GCF_001687245.7 Rhagoletis zephyria | reverse complement strand
GGCTGGTGATTTCCATCTCCTGTGACACCGCCATATTAAATATACATACCAGTCGCTAACATTGAAAATGGGTACAACGTGAACTAGTTGGGCTGAAAAGCTATATAGTTCACAACTAGTAGCTATTCCTGTAGGGTATAAATAGTGTAATCGTTTATGTAATAAGTGTATATGTGCTTGACTTTAATACGCTGTGTGTCCAATGTCCGCACTTGCAGCTGCAACAATGGCAAATTGCACAACAATAAACACACCAGATTTACGACCATAAAATCAGTATTAACACCAAAATCGATAACAACCAAGCAGCTAGTTGAGTGAAGAATAACTGGATTACCATGTATATGTAGGTATGTATGACATATGTACAAGCATACATAAATTGCATTCAAATTGCTTGTCAAAATATTCGAGAAGAAAAAAAATGACTACTACGGGATTTTAACTATGTACATCTATGTACCAGTAAGCATTCATAAGCTTGCTCCAGCACTTTGTAGCTCCTCCGCGGGTATTTACTGTCGGTTAGGCAAAATTTTATAGCCAAAAGATAAACTCATAAAAAAAAATTACGCATTTTTTGTAGTTTCCATAAATGCGCTGTGATGCATAGTATGGTCGAGTGCGCAGCAAATTGTGTGAAAATTAAGTGTCGGAACTGATAAAATCTATTACAATGCAGTGGCGATGTGAATACGTATTATTTTATGCATACTTCCCAACTTTTATTTAAACAAACATGTACATCAAGTAAGCCTCATTTGGCAAATGCAGCATTTTAACTACGAACTCATAATCTAAATACAAATAAACAATCACATGGACATACTCCTATTTTAGTCGTATAAAGAAATGTGTTTGTCTGCCAATGGCAACGTGTAATCAAGTACAATCAAGATAAACAGATGGTTTTGACATTGAACAAATTTTTTACTAACGTTAAAATTATAATAAACAACTGCTTACTGAGAAGGCATAAATATTATTGAATATAAAATTGTATTTAAAACTAAGAAAAGTCCGAAGTATGTTTTGTGTTGTTACTCCCTCTCACAATAGTGAATTCTTATAGTCGCCATAGACTGCGCATCTGACTCGCGAGTCATCTGTGTACGCGTTGACTCGCCTTTTGTCTATACGCATTTCAGTCATTCAGAATCATAGAAATATCTTTGGCATATAACGTATCTCATTTTTAATTTTCGGTACTTCATTTGCTCAAGGACCCCTTGAAATTATACTATTAGTAATATTGTTGAACCCCTTAAGAAGCCCTTTTTTGCAAGGATTCTCCAGGGCAAAATTTTGAGCAAAAATTTTACCAAAGAAATTTAACTAAGGATCACCAAACAAAATATAAGATGTCATGTGTGTAAGAGATATGGACATTTTTACGTATTCTAGATGCTAAATAATATAGTTTCAGGACACAATTAAAGGATATTGAGATGCATTTTTTTACAACATAAAAAAAAGGACGGCAGGCATTTTACCACAAGTAATTAATTAAAAAAATGCAAATATCTGTACATTATGATGAGCAATATACATACATAAATCTTATCTACTGCAGAATTTTCATTCTATCCTACGATTTTTAACTTCATTTACCCTGATTTAGACTTGCTATTTTACCTCTTTAGCTTTGGTAGAGTTATTATTTGAAACCTCAAACACTTCGCATAGATTCCTTAAAATTTTGTCGATGACATCGCGGTATATTTGTTGCTAGAGGTCCCTTTAACCTCGGACTCTAACTGAAAAATGCCATTCAAAACAAAAGTATCAGTGTATACACTAACATTTTTGTTCGTAATAAAGCAGCCATCATGTGCTCTCGACGAATTTGTTAAAATTCCAAAAAAAAAGTAAATAAATAAAATAAAATAAAATGTTAACTGCATATTTAAACATGTATGTGTATGCCTTACAATTTAAATATTGCAGAATTACAGTGATTTCTATTGTGGTTGCCCCGGGCTTTCTCCAGTATTTTTATTTATTTTTCTTTATTTCATCGAATTTAAATTGGCGAATGGTCAATGCAATTGAATGCTTTCAGAAACTCAAATTGCATTTGAATTAGCTTCGCAAACAATGTAGTATGTTTAAGCATTCATATATGTACATTAGACTGCATCACTACCCGTACTATTTTCCCATTGGAATTATAAAATCTATATCTTATATTTTAAGACGTCCACCAAAATATTTCGGAAATATATTAAGATTTACGCGAGCTGTACCGAATATAAAATGAAAATACCTTCAAACATGGAGTTTTTATGAATAAAATTTGTCTCTAAATATTAACACCCCTATTCTGCAACTCTTTCGTATTCGGATTTTGCTACGAATCTTTGAAATGGTATGCTGCAATGCGAATCGTATTTTCGGACTTTCGAAATTTGCAACAATGGCATGCCTTAAAACGAACGAGTAAAAAATTTACAGCTTTTTTGCGTAATTTTGTACGAAAACAATTCTGTGTCGGAAACGAGATAAAAGATTTAAATTAATGTGTGTTTGAAGGTAATATTAGTGGCGTTCATTTAAATAGAAAAATTTGCCTTTCGCATATACGTATGCATATTTTTAATCCACTGCTTTATACAAACGAACAAAAAAGAATCATTGTTGCCCCTTATCGAGAAACTTGTGTCCGGTTTACTTATTTGTACAATTATTTCGGTTGTTGTGTCGAAAAACTTTAAACACACGCGTAATCAAAGAATTCAACTTTTATCTAAAACAAATGTATCAAATTTCCGAGCACAAATTTATTAAACAATTTAGTTTGTACTGTGCACTTTTTTGTAAATTTCGATGTGGGTTGTCCGCAAAAATGCTGTGGATGGCGTAAACTATTCCGATTGAGACTTGTGAGGTATCATGGGAAAGATATTTTTTCATCCTTTTTATTTTTTTGCTAGAAAGGCAGGATGAACGAGCATCACTCCGAGTTGAATTAAGA
>NW_016195929.1:0-2974 GCF_001687245.7 Rhagoletis zephyria | reverse complement strand
ACTGCCAAAATTGTGTGGAGTTGCGGTTTTACTTTCTGTTTGATCTCTCAGCGTGGAATTGCCTTGTGGTTTCTTCGTACATCTTTCCCCCTTACTTAAGTAAGCAATTGCTATAGGCACTCGGTTATCCTTGTGAAAATTTATGTGTATTTATTCATACCGGGAATTATTCAAATGTGCTGCTATCTGCTGCAGGCAAAAAGCTAATTGCTTTAACGTTTTGTTGGCGAAGAGCTTAGAAAATGCGCAGAGTAGCTGAGTGTACAAAGGAGCCAACCGCCAGTCGCCAGTCGCTTGCCTTCATTGCCATGTGCGTCTTTTACAGTTTGCGCTCACACAAAGTCTCGCATTAATGACGATGACGGTGTTGGTGACGGCGGTGGGCGGGAATAGGTACCGGAACAGCAACTGCAAACATCCTACTGCCTTTGAGCCCGTCACTTATACATACGCACACAAAAATACATACACACACACAGCACGTTACGGTACACAGCTGCTCACACTTATTACTGCTATCAAGATTTGTCAACGACATGTCCTTTTGGCGGGCGTTTAACCGCAAATTCGCCGACTGTTAGTAGTCAAGCGCTAACTGGCGTCGAAAGCTATTGTTGCTGCTGGTGGTCGGCAGTTGTGGGTGATGACGGTAACAGGCTACCGCTGCTGCTGTTGCTGCTGGTGAAAATTTGAAATTTTGTCTTTCAAGCAAATCTAGCAGGACCTGTCAACACCACACGCAAGCCGACCGCAACGTGTTTTGTCGAAAAGTGTGTGTGTGTGTTTGTGCGGGACAACACTGATGGCGGACGTGTGGTTTTCGCTGTTGCTGACTGTTAGCCTAGCAATCTTTGGTAGTCAAGCAGGCAATTTCAGTCTGTGTCGTCGCATAAATTAGCGCCACTTTAATCTGATTCACATTTGGCGAGGAAATTTATTTTTGTAGTTAAGAAAAAGAAAATCGCTTAGTGAAGGGTTAAGACGGCTGATAAGAAGTTAACGAAAAGTTTAAATTTTGAAAGCAAATAAATTAAGTAGAAGTGAAGGTGAAGTAATTTTGAAAGAAAGTTGCGCTAAAGGTATTGCAAGAATGTAAAAAAATCCTAGAATAATAATTATTTCATGGTGGAGTTTTAAAAACGTCATTAAAATTTTCGTAAGAATTATACAAGTTTTGATAATAATTAATTGTGAGAAAATTTTTTTAAGTCATCGATAACTATTATTTTAATTATATAATAGAATTCTTTTCATAATAATTATCAGCGAGATAAATATTTTTAAATCTGGAAAGACTTTTATGTTGAGACTTATATTATAAAAGGCTTGTCATAACAATTATCTCATAGAGATATATATTATTAAGTCTTCAAAGACTTTTATTTTGAGACTTATATTATAAAAGTCTTTTGATAATAATTATCAGTGCGAAATAATTTTGTATATAGTCCCGACCAACTAATACTGAAATGCTCCTGAACAAGTCCCGTCCTTTAAGACTTAAAAATTTTGTTTGCGAAAGTGAAAAGACTTTTATAATATAGGTCTTTAAATAAAAGTCTTTGAAGCCTTAAAAATATTTATCTCTCTGATAATTATTATGATTATAATATAAGTCTTTGAATAACAATTATAGATGACTTGAAAAATATTTATCTTAATATAATGATTGATTGACTTTTATGCTTTTCTCTTATAATAGTAATGTCTCTGAAAAATTATAAAAATTAAAAAAGAAATTAAAAAAATTAAAAAAAAAATAAAATAAATTAATTAATTAAAAAAAATAAATAAATAAAAAAAAATTAATTAAAAAAAACAAAATTAAAAAAAAAAAATAAAATAAAAAATTAAAATAAATAAAAAAATAAAAAAAAAATAAAAATAAAAAAAAAAATAAAAATAAAAAAAATAAAAATAACAATAAAAAAAATAAAAATAAAAAAAATCTAAAAAAATAAAATAAAAATAAAAATAAAAAATAAAAAAAAAATAAAAAATAAATAAAAAACAAAAAATTTCAGAATTAAAAAAAACAATAAATAAATTTAGAAACGTAAAGAAATTGAATAAACTAAAAAGAACATAAAATCAATTTAGAAAAAATACATATTTATTTAAAACAGTACAAAATGTGAAATAAAAAAACGATAAAAAATAAATAAAACATAAAAAAAAAATAAAAACAAAACAAGGTAAATTAAAAAAAAAAAAACTTGAATTAAAAAAAAAATCAAGTTAAAAATTAAAATTGAGTAAAATCCAAAAATAACAAGTAAGAAAGTCTAAGTTCGGGTGGAGCCGAACATTAAATACCCGGCGCAAGTATTATTATGTTTTTCACCTTTCCGCAAGCTACCGCTACATGGTAAGCCGGGGTGTATCAATTTTGAGTAAGTTTGCGTCCTTAAATTTAGAAATATTGAAATTTCAAGCATTTCTGAAATTTATTGTTATATGAAAAGCGGCCGTAATTTTAGGCCGATTTCAATAATTTTCAACGCTTTGCTTTAATGTGGCATGCACAATCACCATACCGAGTTTGGTACAAATTGGTCGAACGGTTGCCGAGATACATATATGTGATCATAAGTGGGCGGTGCCACGCCCATTTTCCAAAATTTTATCATAAACGTATTTCTTGGTAAATGATGGTTGCAAGCGTCAATTTTGAATAAATTAGCTTTAATATTTACTGATTTATCGAAGATTTCATATTTCTCTAAATTACCCTTATATGGAATGTGAGCGTGGTTATTGTCCGATTTTTAAAATTTTCGGCCATTTGGTATGCTGTACCAAAGCCAACAATTGTGCCAAGTTTGGAAGAAATCGGTGCAGCGGTTTCCAAGATATACACATGTAACCATAAGTGGGCGTGGCTACGCCAATTTTTCAAAAATTTATAATTTTCTTATTTTTCGTCTCAAAATTATTATAAATATCAATTTTGAGTGAATAATCTTCAGTAGTT
>NW_016195928.1:0-2974 GCF_001687245.7 Rhagoletis zephyria | reverse complement strand
TTTGTCAATAGCATTTTCAATCTTGATAACTTATCAAGAAAAGAGCTTTCGATTTCTGTGCTAGAATACCAATTCTTGTTAAATAATNAAAAAAACTTTTGACTGCCGTAGCCGAGTAGGTAGAGATGTCGACTATAATTCCGTGTGTCGCAGGTTCAAATGCCGGCACATGGAGTATTTAATTGTTAGAAACAAATTTATTAATATACAAAGTTATACATTTCACATGAAATTTCAATTTGTCAATAGCATTTTCAATCTTGATAACTTATCAAGAAAAGAGCTTTCGATTTCTGTGCTAGAATACCAATTCTTGTTAAATAATAAAAAGTTGACAAATTATAAAGATTTTCAATTTATCAAGTGCACAGAATCGGGCTGCTAGCCTAAATATATTTTTTAACATAAATAAGCTTTTTAATTCTAAAATAAATCAACAGTCTCAAGATTTATTAACAATTTGTCTTCAAAAAATACGTTCCAAAGCATCCCTGTTGATATCATAATTCGAATGCAAATTAGAATAGAAATTTTGATGCAAAAGATTTTCCGCGATATTCATCATACAAATTTATCATCTTACTTGTCCGTATGTCGCTCTGGAAAGACATACATATATTTTAATTTATATGTTTTCTTAAAGATAAATGCAAATTTACCTATTTTTTCCACCAGCAGGCGCGAATATGGCATTCAAAACAGAAACAATGACAACGAATTTTACACACATTGTTGTATTTTAGCGCAAAACGATAAGTTTCACAAATATTTTAAATTATTGCCTGGATCATACACATTTATCGTTATTATTGGAAATGCAAGACTTGGCATGCATTTTTAATTTCTTATTTAATCAATTCAAAAGAATAAAAACACATTTTTCTAAAATACTTCTCAATTTACATTTTAAAGTTTTTTCTCAAACTTGATTGAAAATCAGGTGATCTCAGGGTTAACAAACAAAATGGCGATTTCCATACTTGTAAGCCTATACAATGGCGTAAACGAACACAGTTGAATTTTTCTTCTTTCTTGCACAAGACGTCAAAATTATTGGCCCTTATTATGAGTTGCATTCGATTTTCTATCTTCGCTGGTTATCGAAGATCGAAATTGAAATTCGTATTATGAGCTATGCAACCGTGTCGAAATTTTCGTTGAGTATCGAATTTTCTGTCGAACAGAATTTTCCTTTTAATGGTGAAGCGAAGTGTTAGAAAATTGTGAAAAATGTATGATTTTGCATTTGTTTTCTTACTTTTTGGCGGCTAGACACTAATTTTAAACAATTTTTATTAATTTCATGCTGTTCTAACGTCGTGAGTGCTAAACACAAGCTGGAAAGGCTGGTTTTACTTGTGAAAGAAAATCCCAATAATCAGTTGGCAGTAACTGCCATACCTAAGCAAAAGCGTTGGGCGGAGCGGTTTCCTAACGCCCTGTCAAAATCAGATTTTCCAACCGCTCAGCGTTGACGCCGCGTTTTTTCGGTATGCTTCATACAAATTTTATGCGCATGAGAATTTGTTGACAGACAGACAACGCTGACGCTTTTGTTTAGGTATGACAGTATCTCTGAGAGCAAAATCATAGAGCTGTTTATAGTTTTAATATATTTTAAATAGATTTGGATCACAAAATTTCTTAAATATATTGTATGTCAAAATATATTCGAAATACTACACTTAAACTCTCTTACACGTTTTCTGCTCCTGGCCAGTTTTCTAAGCTCTCGTCCTCTGAGGAATCGATGAACCAGAACTCCGTTGTACTAATTTTTACGTTTTTATATACTGCTATTTGCAAATAAAAATAATTTGCAAATACCTAACTCACTGTTTATTCGATGGTGGAAAGTCCTTTTTTAATATTGCCTGATTATAAAAAGGTAATAATATGACCATCGAAAAAGAAAATAAAGTTAAACATGGCAACGTCTTGATTATAAAAAGGCAATAAGACGACCATCAAAAAAGAAAATAAACCTAAGAATGGCGGCGTCTTGCGCTTATTTGCAGTACCACTAATCAATACTTATTTGCGTGATTTAGTTATTTGCAAATAAAAAATTAACTCAGCATTTATACGGCAAATTTTACCATTTTGCAAATTGTTATTTGCAAATAATACGTGCGTATAAACGTAGTAATAGACTCGCTTTCTTTTTTATTTCACTTTAATTTGTACAAATTTACATATGTAAAAGCACACTATTTAGTTTGCTCGATTTGTAAACAAAGCTTCTCAGCGGTGAAAAATATACTATTGTGAACAACCTAAACGCGCGAAATTCACAATAGTGCTGTTCTTCGTCGAATGAGCGCATTAATACCGAATGAAAATTCGTTTGATCAGCACTTTCGACCACAGTCGAAGATCGAATGCAACTCGTAATAGGTTCATTCAATAACTTTTCCAGTAAGTACTTGCAGCGAGAGCGTAAAAGAAAAATAGAGAGTAAAAGCTCAGTTAGTCTAGACTTAATTTACGTAACTTAACTTAATTTAATATTATGCCTAACCTTTTATATGAGAAACTGTGTTGGCGGTTAGTTAAAACTTAACTTACCGTAAGAAACTTAAGAACCTGTAGATTTTAGGTTCTAAAGTTACGGCCTTACGGAAAATGAGAGCGGTGAGAGAATCAGGCTCGCCAGACTCTCGGTTTTGTATTTCTTAGAAATAAATGACAGCAAACATTTTTGTTTGCATACATTTTTTTGATATGGCATTTTAGCCAGCGAACTGTTAAACAGCTGAAAAAGGAAATTGATGATTTCTTACGGTAAGTTAACTTAAGTTAAGTCTGGACTAACAGAGCTTTAAAATTGAGAGCAAGAGAAAATTTCCAGAAAAAGTTATTGAACGCAAAACTAGTAAAAGCTTGCAACTTAAGCCATTTTGACACTTTCTGACGGTTAAGTTTTGGCGCGCAATTGTTTTTTTAATTGGGAATAGTTCCCAATTAAAAAAAC
>NW_016195927.1:0-2974 GCF_001687245.7 Rhagoletis zephyria | reverse complement strand
ATGCAGCGCAAGTGTAAGGACGATATTTGTGGCGAATGATGTATGTAGTGAAGTAACCCTGCTGGAAGTTGGTGCTTTAAAACCGTTTAACCTTTGTAACTGAAAACGTGATTATCTTCATATGTGAGCCCAATGAGGAAATGCAGAAATACTAGCTAATCTCCTACCAATGTTGATTTTCATCAAAAGTGTTCGATGGAGTCATTTTACAAAAGTTTTAAATAACATCTTGGTCTTCCAGCCTCGTCTTTCAAGTCAGGTGGAGATTTTGGTGAAGTGAAACACCAACGTACTAAAGTCAGCAAAAAATATGGAAAAGTAAGCTTTTTAAAAGCTTTTTTTTGTTAGAGGAGAAAGCATTGAAATACTAATCCTATCAGTGTGAGACTTCAACCCACTAAACCACCTACCGTGAGCACTAAGCTCTACGTCCCTTACTGTTTATGTTATGCCACTGTCCGTCTTGTTTGGTTGGTTTAANTGTTGTTGTTGTAGCAGCATACAAATTCCCCAAAGACTTTTTGGGGAGTGTTGCTGGAGTGACAGTCCTTGGCCAGATATAAATCTGGGTCGTTCCGGTTACGTAGACCGGACTGTCGTGGGAACGCTCGAACTGGCCGCTTTAAATTAATATTAGCCAATCAAATGTCAGCCAGCTGTTCAATATAAACGCAGTTTACGTAATTTAAGTTTAAACAGGCATTGAAAAACTGACCCTAAGAGTTCGTTTCTAAGTCTAGTATTTGTCTGGCCGCATCAGTTTAACGCTGGTTCTTCGATAATAGTTGACAGGCTCCCCCTCTATGCGCCCTAACTTTTCAAGAAAAACGGACTTTTGCTTTGACCTTTCCAGCTGTTGTCTCGTAGGTATTTTAATACTTGGGCTCACATATTTCCACAGATTCTCGTTCGTTACAGGAGTTTTACACGGTTCAAGTGTTGCAGACTTACATTTAGCATGTAAAATCTTTTTAGATTGTAGCTAGTACTACATAAATATTGCTTCGGGCCCTTGCGGGAAAAGTCAGCCTTAACCGGCTATCGAAATTTTCGTAGGGAAGGCTGCAAATACTGAAAAAAGGGGCGCGTGTTGTCTCGTCCTTCTCTCTGTGCTGTGAAATTTAGCGGAAAGCTCTTTAAAAAATGTGTATGACATACCCGACGACGAAGTCCCTGCTCTGCCAGTAATATAATAGCGAAGGTGTGCCTATGTGCCTTTCCTTGCCCTATGGTATAGATAAGGTGGTGTTGGCTACTCTCATCCAAGTACCTAATCGAGATACAATATTTTTTATCTATCCCGTCTAGAAACAGAACAAATGTGTTTGTTTAAAGAAGCATTAGAATTCGCAGATTCTCGTTATACTTAGATCCTATAGATAGTCAAAAAGACTGATCAAAACATCACCGCCTAAATCTAGTCGGCCACGGGCGAATAAAGTGGTCGACTGGTCTCGATTTTTTTATCGTCGCAAGAAATGTTACAGTTATCATTTATCACAAAATTCATTCTTTGGAGGTGGCCTGATAATCCGTACGTTCTTTTTGCAGTCTATTTTTTATATGACAGCTCGAAGATACTAGTCTTAAGCTAGATCTTACAGTATGTTGGCGATATACTTGCTCCATTCGCAGCATTTATGGTTGAAAAGGAAGTACCTGACCTTTCGAGTTCGTCTACTTCTCAGGAACCTAAAAATAATAGTTGCTTGTTAGTTTAGTGTATTCCTACTTACCATTGTGTCTTTAGATGGCGTTGAAGACCTTTCTAAATACGTAATGATGCCTTGGATATCGGAAAAAATTGAAAACCCAATCTGAACTGATAAGCCATCGGCCGGATCCCTTATTAGTTTTAAGTTCAGCTTCGAATACGTTGCAATGGTCTCGCGGTTTAATACTCGGTTTAGGATAAAAGTCGCTAGGAAGAAAATTAAGTGTAGTTTTCAGGGCTTTAGTTGAATTGATGCCATCCTTATGTAAATCGTAAGACAATTTTTATTGACAACGCCTTTACAGAGAAATATTCTTCCCATTGAAAGGACTGAGGAAGGGTCTGGCCTCCCTAAGGTCCTTTACCGCTCCCAAGTATTCACTGAGTAATGAGGGCTCTGGAAGAGAGTTGCAAGTTTGGTGTACATAAGTACCAGAATTTGTTTAATCTCCTCTCCTCGAACGGTTTGTCTATTAATGTACCTACATTTCTGAGATCAAGTGTCCAGTTTTCGCTATATGGGATTTTTACTCTGCAGTTATAACTTAATATTACTTCCATTTCCCAGAGTAATAAGATTCATTGAAATTTACCTAGAAAACTTTCCCAACTGGGTGGGCATAGTACATGTGTTTGTACATAAATTTCTACGCTTCTTGTAGCTATAAATGCTACCAAAAATGAAAAAACGTTTTGTATTGGCTTATGTTTCTAACCCCCTTTGTCAGTTTGTATTTAAAATTTTCATTCTCTAATTTCAATTCGGTTGATTTAGTTGTCTGTTGCCGCCCGCCTGGCGCCTGCGTTCAATTTAATTACTTATTAATGTGCGCATGCAACATGCAACATTTGCATAAGTAGCTAGCTGTAAAGAGCTATGGGCATTTGAATTGCTCGGGAAATAGTACTAATTGGCATTCAAAGTTGTCAACCAAAAGTCGAAAAAAGAAGAGTTTCTAAACGACAATGCAATATATAAACTTTGGTGCAGTCAAAAAAAGGGTAAATGGAAACCAAACAGCCTCTCATCACATTAGACTGATGGCATTTTCCGCCTATAAACATGCGTGTTACATTTCTAATTGACTTGTGGCCTACGAAGGTGCGCAGACGAACGCATTCAGTACTGCAAGTCAATTAAGTGTCTTTCAGTAAGCTAGATGGTAAGCATGAATGCTTAGAGGACAAGCAGAAATAAGACATGGATAAACATTAGAAAAAAACAACCAAAAGTCAACTTAATGTTTCGTAGTTTCGAAA
>NW_016195926.1:0-2974 GCF_001687245.7 Rhagoletis zephyria | reverse complement strand
CAAAAAAAAAAAGATTCTGGTGTGGTTTTAATATAATAAAGGGGCGGAACCTATAGTCTGATCTGGTTTTAAATGTGATATTTAGGGCTGTAAAGAAAAAATTTATATAAAAAATGTTTAAATAAAACAGAATTTTGAAATTAAAAAAGCGTAAAAGTAAACATTTATAAAAATTTGTGGCTATATATTCATGTCTTAAAAACGCGCCTTTTTGAAAATTCCAGGATATTTTAAGGTTATTTCGAGGTGTTGTATACAAAAATTTACACTTACAAGTATAAGTTTTTGCTTTGATTTTTTTTTTTTCAAAATTCTGTGTTTTAAAATTTTTTTTATATATATTTTTTTTTTGTATAGCTCCAAATATCGCCTTTAAAATGAGACCAGAACTATTTTAGTAGCTATAACAGTTTTTGAGATATTCTAAAAATAATCTTGCAAATTCCGAAAAATTGTGAAATTTTAAACTTTCGAAAAATTGTATTTATGTGCATTAAGCATCATCCTTGATAAATCACCGAATTTCTTCGTTGCTTTTTCGCAAGCGTATAGCCGAGCTTTTAGTATCTATGGTATCCAGTTACTTGGGTTGATGTCGACGAAATATTTCCGGCTCTATTTTTCAATTTTTGCGCTTCTATTTAAGACTTAAAAGTAGGGCGTAGCAGTTAAAAAGCAGCGGAATTTCGCCTTTTTTTGAATGTGTTATTGGGAAAAATTATTAATAAATGCCCTAACGTCTTAATATTCTTTGAAGAAACCTTCTTTTATTTGCCGTTATTTTTTATCTTAATCTTCACTTAATTTTGCGATGATGTCAGTATCGTGCCAAAGTGCAATATTTTACAGATTGTCATTACTCATACGAGACGCAGGCGCATATGTCAACACCCTAGAATTTGAATAAGAGCTTAAGTGTACACATGCTTAAGTATATACATATCTGTATGTATGTATAGTATACATCGCCAGCGTTGGCCGAATATGCGGCATGTAAGTAAATAGCTTGCCAACTATGCACAATCATTGTTGACAAAAGCGCGCAAAAAGGAATTTGCGTTTACAGGTGTCCTATGGGATTTGTCCATATCACGCAATGAATGAAATGAAACAAAAGTGACAAGGCCCAAGCGAAAAGANAAAAAAAAAAATTATGTAAATTTTTAATAAGCTGAGCAAAGAACGGATATTGACCATTCTCCAAACATACATACATACTTAAATTTTGATACACATGTGTGTGTGTTTTTTTTTGAGAATATACATATACTCCTTTGTATAAATATACGTACATTTCCAAAAACAAGGCTAATATCATTCATTCCCATTGCATTTTGTCACGCACGTGATACGGTCAATGTTTTTTCTGCGTCAGGTTTCTTTGGTCGCCTTTGCATATTGACTCTGCTTGTTTGGGATTTGTAACTTAGCAGTTAAGTTCTCTGCATGGGCATTAATTAGAGCACATAAAGTTATTTATACAGTTACCATGCATACAAATTTATGTGATACATATAGTACATATATTACACTACACTCAGTGTACATTTCAAGAGTCATAAAATATAAGTTCGACAAATTTTTGATAAGCAGATTTTTGGGTTTTATTTTTTACCTTTTTTTTCATTCATGGCAGGACTAAAGTTTTTTCACTTGTAAATATATGGAAAGTTATTAAGGCGTATTTATAAAGACGTATGGCTCTATTCATAAAAAATAAAGTAGGCTTAAAGAGCCGTATAAATTGTTATTTTCATACATTTTTCAATTTATAAACATCAAAGCTACTTTATTTTTTATGAAGAAGGCTATTAGTTTTCACAGCAAGCAAACAAATAATTATTCAATTTATAGCTCAACCAGTCAACGACATAAAACCGTAGACCGTGTCAGCTGACACGACCTATCTTATGGGATTCTCGTGTTAAGGAAAGCTAACCACCGCATGACGGTGACGTTGTCGCTGCTCCTCTCTCTCTTTATCTACAACAATTTCATATCTCGAAACGGACGGCAGGTACGGAAGGGCGCTCCGTCGGTGACTGGTTGAGCTTTTAATGAGCGATGAAATTAAATTTATAGCACACAAACAAACATTTTTGTAAGTCAAATATTAAATTCAAAATTAAGTCGATATCCCAAAAATACATTTTAAAGCAAAGGTAAAATAAAATAAAGTAAATAAGATGAAATAAAAAAAAAATTTATAACATGAAATGAAGCAATAAAATATAATAACAAATTATATAGAATTGTTGAAAGTCATTTAATTTTTTTTTAACATTTTTTACCAAAAATATGCAATAATAAACACCGAAAAAACGAAAAATGGCCCAAAAATTCGCAATTCTCACAATTTACTCCAAATTTTGGAGGTGTACGAGTCAAAAAAGCACACACCACTTTATATACATACATTTACGAGGCATTTCCTCCCCAACCGTGTAAATTTATGACATTGGCATTGGTGTCACTTTTGAACTGAGTTTTTCGCCTTATGTTAAACTAATTTGAAATTTGAAAAATTTCCTGCACATCAGCATCAAAGTACATTTCTAATGATATGTTTATACCTTGGAAGTATAGTTTAGGCGTAAAAGGGATGTAAAGAAAACATGAATGCCTATTTATATAAAAGATATTGAGTTTTTTTTTTGCTTTGGTAAACACTAATGCAAGCCAATAATATGGCCGCTAGTTAGACGACATGACGTCACAGTTGAATATATTGATCGCAATACCTTGCGAATCAGTTGATTACAGCTGTTATTGTTTTCCACCGTTCTCAGGCAAATGCAGAAATTTCCATTGACACGCGGAAGAAAAAAAATCATGACGTGCAAACCGAAAACGATATCTCTCAATGATTTAGCTTACCATGAATGAAATGGACTTTGGACTAGAAATTTGTGATACTGTATACTTACTCATTTTTATACCCGAGCGCACTTGTGCACAAGGGTATTATAACTTT
>NW_016195925.1:2102-2975 GCF_001687245.7 Rhagoletis zephyria | reverse complement strand
ATGAAAATCCTAACCTCAAAAAAATCACCCGTTATATACATATGTATGTAAGTACATACTACTACGTTAAAAATTAGTTCCGCATACGTTGGAGCATATTTTAATGGCTCCACAACAGGAGCTGTGGTCGATCAAATCATCAAAAGCGCGGTGGCTGCAAAGAGCTTTGAGCAAAATTAACGGTTTGCACCGTAAAATACCTTTTTTTCGGGAAGTCACAGCAGCAGACATCTCATAAAGCGCATGACATCAACGGTGCGCGCAAATCACCTCGGGCAACTTTAAAATATTGGGTTACCTTTGCATGTATTTATTAAAATGAATGACTCACACATAAAAAATTTACGTGGCGGTAGCATAACCCGAAAAAATACATACATACATACACATGTATGTTCACGTGCGTATGTACTCCTCAAAATTATGCATTTATGATTTTTCTGTGTATGTAGATATTTTTTTTTATTGTTGTGGCATAAAAATTGAATTTTAATTGTTGCATGTGCGGCAGTGTCATTCGTCCGTTGCGCTCTGATTTGTTTATGGCACATTGCCGTTTCGTTGCAATGACAGCGTACAGCGATTTTTTCGGCTACCAGCCTCTAACAAAAACATACAAATTTGCATCACACTTTATGGAAAATATGTACTCATATGTAGGTATGAGTGTGTGTGTAGAGCTGTCAAACTGTTGCATGAAAATTTGGCCCCCTTTTTCTGGCTGCCCACTGCCACTCCGTTTCATTTGCTCTGCATTGGTGTTGCGCTCCTGTCGCTATCGCGTGAATTATGCACAACATGTCCGCCTAATGTGGTCGCATGGCCTGGCATGGTTGCCTGGCAGGCCAAGTCCCTACCACCTTCTCTGTCGCC
>NW_016195925.1:0-2076 GCF_001687245.7 Rhagoletis zephyria | reverse complement strand
TTTGGTTTTTATTTAAATTTTTAATTTCAAGTCTCCAGGGCATTTAGTTACAGTTTTTATGGTACTAATGGCTATTGTCCATGCTTTGTAGGCGTCGTGGAAGGAAATAAATTTAAACATATGTACTCTTAGTCCCATTGCACACGTTCCGTTCCACGGTTTGCCGGCACAATATGTATAAAACCCGGACACCGTAAAAGCCCTAATAGCTAAACCTACACTTTAAGCCCGCAATCCGGCTGCCGGTTAACCGGAAACTAGAACGTTTGAATGGCCATTAAAAAAAAAAACAAATAAGAAACCAATCACTTAAAAATTTGGCTAGTAAAACTTTCGAGCGTAGCCCCAGTCTCACGAAGTGCTCCTAAGAAACTCTAATTATACAGATCTACGAAATATTAGTTTCAGATCTAACTGACAGTCAAAAACAAGTGGCGCTGGCGGCGCCATGTTAACCTTTCCAGGACAACTGGCGTAAAGCAAAATTTTCACTGGGAAGCTTATTGGACAATGAGCAGTAATGATTAACTCCCAAAATAGTAATTGGAGTCGTGTCGGACCTTCACAACTCGCCTTCGCGGCCCATCTCCATCTTTCTAAAACCTCTGCCATTTTTCTAAGACCCGACACTCAAACGAAGTCGCCGAAATTTTCTAGGGCGAAAGCCGGCGTTAAGTAGTTTGAGCGTGTGTAAAGAGATTCATAGATAAGCTTCCTTTCTATGACAAATATTTCTGTTCAAACACACTGCAGTCGTTAAATAAGCGATATGATTGCCTCTTCTACTGGTGCTCCGATAAGTGACCAGCGCCTTTTATAATATTCTGCCACTTTTGCTATTTTTCTCTAGTTGCAAACCGTATCAGAATCCTGAAGCCGAAGCTCTAGATTCAGATTTCATTATTCTTATGCGGTTTCCGGACCTACATAGTTAGACGGCAATGACAGGGACGGCTCTAAATGTCCTTTAGGATTTCTGTCTCCAGTATTTCTTGATTTATAATTAGGCAATAAAGACGATATTCCGACTACGTTCTTTTGGATTTTGGCACGATGATCAGAGTTCCAAACACAGAAAGTTCACAGCAAGATCCTAATTAAAGACGATACCTGAAGTCTATTTTGGAAGAAAGTACGACATTAGCTTTCCCACAAGGAAGCAAAGGAGAGACTAAGCATATAGTGGTAGTGAAATTTGAAATGCACTACCACTGAATCCCTAGTGGTTGTGAAAATCTCGATTTAGTGCAGCATACCTAACCCTGATCAAAATCATGCCAAATTCGAAAGAGCTAGCTCCTTTAATTGAACTAGTTCATTAGTTCGTTCAATAAAGTGAACTTCTGTGGCAACACTCCAATAAAAGTTAAAATGTAATTTTACTACACATATGGGAACTCGTTTTTCTTTGGAAGGGCATAAAGAAACAGCTGATTGGAATTCATGCTAAGAAGACATTTTATTTCATTTATGGCGTTTTCTCTTCTACAAAAAATGTTGCCTTTTCATTGCCCTCTCCTTAGTATTTGTGCGTAGAGGGCACTGAAATAAAATGTATTTTTAGTGTGAATTCCGCTTACATTCATTGCATTCATGAAAAGTAAGTATTTGAGTTGAGTTTTTGGAATTTGTTTAACAAAACACTTTCTCTTTCAAATGCCAAAGCGAAGCGCAATTTACCCGCATTTCGCAAGCAAAATTGAAGAAAAGAAAATTAAATGCAGGCACTGCCGAATTTCTATAAACATCCTTTCGTGATTTTGAAAAAAGATGACTGAATTGTGTCATTATTGCAATCTTTTATATGTATTTTTGTTGTTCTGTAACTCAGCTCTTATTACCGAACTAGTTCAATAAGGTGAACTATAGTTCAATAAGGTGAACGAACTGAGTAAGACTCAGAAGTGCTAAATAGTTCATTGAGCTGAACGAAAAACGAACGAAAAAATTCAACTCTACTATTAAGATACCAATCAACCAAGGGCTCAAGCGAATGACTTCGCTAATGTTCGATCTAACTAAAAGCAAAATGTGAAATACATCTGTCTGTCAAAGCAGACGTCGATTATCAATGAG
>NW_016195924.1:0-2975 GCF_001687245.7 Rhagoletis zephyria | reverse complement strand
AAAAGATTTGCCTTAATTAAGTAGAATACAATGGAATCAGTGGCTGGAGCACTTTGTCTCCGGACGAAGAATTTTCTGCAGCTAACAGTTGCATTAATATACAAAAGAGATTGCTAGTAGTTCTGATCCATTTAGCTTGTGAAAAATTTCAGCGTCAACGAAGACGCATTTAAATCGTTTTAATGATTTTGGAGGATGAGCTGAAGTGTAAGATCATCGTCGGTAGATTGATGGCAGTTTTGAGATTTTTCTCTCAAGGAAGCTACCAACATGGTGTTGGGAAAAGATTTTGGTGTGGGGTTGGCGCAGTCCACGTTCTCTAAAACATTGACAAAAACTTTAAACATATATACATACAAAGCCTCGAATTGCGACCCATGTGATATGATTTACGACCTGATATGCTGGAAATATTTAATAATAATCCATTTTTTTTCTATTTACACTTTAACTCACATATTTTTGCGTTTACACACTTTATTTTATTACTACTTTAAAAGAATTTGCTTCGTTTCGACGCCAGTTGCTCTTCGTACAAAAATTTTCCGAAAACCTACATCGGATTCGGGCATACCAACATTACGAATTTCGAAGAAGGCCTCCGAATTTCGAAATTACGATACGACAACGCGGATTTCAGCATACCAATTTTACGAGTCGTAGAAAAATCGAATCTACGACGGATTACAGCATGGGAGTGTAAACTAAAATACGAAAAATTTACAGATTCAGTTCTTAAATATTTGTACGCTCCACACGCCAGAGTTCGGAGTAAGCGATTGTTCATGGACAAAAATACGGAATATTCGCATTTTCCAATGTGGAATATATGATATTCGTAACATCCCTAGTATGCACCCACGGTGGAGAGAATACAGAAAGTTGCGCCGATGGCAATACCGCTAACCGGCTCTCAGTGAACTTGACAGAATCAGCTGTTTTGCGACGTCACAGTCGAGATGACAGCAGTAGTGATGTGCTGAGTCAATACTTTTAAGTATCCAATACTCTCGAAACTCGGTACCGAAACATTTAGGTTTCTAATAAAAGCGCACATAGGCCAAAAATATAGAAAAAACGGTTTAGGTGAGACTCGCTTATCAAATCCCGAATGTAGGAGCCAGTAGAGCTTTTAATACTGATTCAAATGAAAGATGTATGTATGTCGGTTCGAGGCCATAATACAGAGAAACTCTTACTTGTTTGAAGCATTTTTGATCCAGCTGAATCGGACGATATCATTTTTGTAGGCAGATTCGGTATCGGTTTTGTTGAGGTATGATATGAAATATTTTTACGTCAACAAGTGCTATATCGATCCGAAACTTGTCGCTAACTGGTTACAGAATCTCCACCCCTCAACTTGGATATTGGGTACCGACCCCTATTTTAAGTATTGGGTACCGACAATTCAGCACATCACTAGACAGCAGTTTTATTTGCCGCTCTCAGTTGTCAACTCTACCGTGACGTCAAGCCAAAATTACTCTCACGAATTCTGCTGCAATCGACGCAATCTTGTATTCTATCATTCTTGGTATATACCTACCTGCATACATATGTATGTACATATATACATATCGCTAGTTTATAGTAGAAAGCTTCTGGTAAACTTTTTATGAGAAGTCATTTTGATTAGGAAGGCCAAGATTGTTTTTGTTGTTGTCGATGTTGTTTTTGTAATAGCATACAAATTCCTCAAAGAGTGTTGCTGGAGTGACAAGTCCTTGGCCAGATATAAATCTGGGTCGTTCCCGTTACGTAGTCCCGACTGAACGGTTGTTGTTGTAGCAGTTGTCGGTTGTTGTTGGAGCAGCATACAAGTTCCCCAAAGAGTTTTTGGGGAGTGTTGCTGGAGTGACATTCCTGGCCAAATATAAATCTGGGTCGTTGCGGTTACGTAGACCCGACTGTCGTAGGAACGGTTGTCGGTCGAAGTACCTGTTCTATCCAGTCAAATGCGAGTTTTCGAAATGTACAGATAATCAGCCTTGTGAGTTTCATTTTCCCCTNATATACCTACCTGCATACATATGTATGTACATATATACATATCGCTAGTTTATAGTAGAAAGCTTCTGGTAAACTTTTTATGAGAAGTCATTTTGATTAGGAAGGCCAAGATTGTTTTTGTTGTTGTCGATGTTGTTTTTGTAATAGCATACAAATTCCTCAAAGAGTGTTGCTGGAGTGACAAGTCCTTGGCCAGATATAAATCTGGGTCGTTCCCGTTACGTAGTCCCGACTGAACGGTTGTTGTTGTAGCAGTTGTCGGTTGTTGTTGGAGCAGCATACAAGTTCCCCAAAGAGTTTTTGGGGAGTGTTGCTGGAGTGACATTCCTGGCCAAATATAAATCTGGGTCGTTCCCGTTACGTAGTCCCGACTGAACGGTTGTTGTTGTAGCAGTTGTCGGTTGTTGTTGGAGCAGCATACAAGTTCCCCAAAGAGTTTTTGGGGAGTGTTGCTGGAGTGACATTCCTGGCCAAATATAAATCTGGGTCGTTGCGGTTACGTAGACCCGACTGTCGTAGGAACGGTTGTCGGTCGAAGTACCTGTTCTATCCAGTCAAATGCGAGTTTTCGAAATGTACAGATAATCAGCCTTGTGAGTTTCATTTTCCCCTAACGGGTTCACTTTTTAACCGACTTCTAAAAAATGAGGAGGTTACCAATTCGTCGGAATATTTTTATTTTATTTTTTTACGTATGTTACCGCATCACTTTCGACCACGATAACTGATTTCTATAATTATACTTTTAAAGGAAATGTGGACCTCAGAGGTGGTCCCTTATTAAATTGGTTTAGATTCGATCATTTGATCATGAAGAAGTTAACGGTACTCTTAAATTTTTATATGAGAATTGAAGTCGGTATTTTTTTACTTAAAAATTACTTGTTCGTTTCCGCGTATTTACAATTGGCGGATGAAAAATTTTCGGATGAATTTGTTTTCGGACGAATCTCAGAATATGG
>NW_016195923.1:0-2975 GCF_001687245.7 Rhagoletis zephyria | reverse complement strand
AAGAAAAAGCAAAGTCAGTATGCTTTCTGTGAGGGAGTGTGCGACAAATAAAAATGCTTACGTGAGTTGCCAAAGCTACCGAACGGATCATGATGCATGCGCCCGAGGCGGCTTCGTGGAAACATGTCCATGTCCATATCCATGTCCATGTCCGGTTCGAAACCAAAGCCCTGCTGTAAAGAAAGAAAGCAGACGAAATTATTTTAGAAAATTGCTTGCAAGAGGTTAAAGAAAGTTGATGTTCTAGAAATAACGTTAACATAATGCTAAGGATCTTCATCGAACTTGAACCTCATTACTGTTCAGATTTTTTCTTCGGATGAGTGCTTTTTACCTAATATCTCTATCCCATGACTCAGACTATTTCAAGAATAACGCAAATTTTCAAATGGAAGAGTAAATTTGTACCCGCTTGTACCTGTAACCTAACCCCCCTACTCAGACCTTAAGTAAGATGTGCGATCTAGCTCAGGGAAACCAAAACTTTTCGATTCAGAAAAAAAACTGCCGTAAGCCGGAAAAGATGACAGCGCAGAGATCGTTGCGAGCTTGATAAGTCGTTAGTTCAATAGCAAGATAAAAGAAGATGAGGTTCTGCTAGCGAAATATAGGAATAAAGATATCAAAAAAATAGGGCTCTGGAGCCGATAAAACCAGAGGAAAAAATATTATTTTTATAAAAAATTTCGCTTACGTTATTTTGGCGGTTAGGGCTCGATATCGTCACCGGAAATGCAAAAAGACGTAACAATATCGTAACTGAGTTGGAATAAGTCGTGACTAATATTTTTTATTTCATAAAATCAAAAACTGAATTTTGAATTTTTTATTAGTTACGACTTTTTGTATTTCAGCGACGATGTTTGTTAAGTCTTTTTGCATTTCAGGTGACGATATGTACATACTTATATGTGAGACAGAAAAAATCGAATTTTTCATGAAAATGGCGATATTTTTTTAGAATCTACATCAAATTATTTTCTCAGGGTCATTGGGGTTCATTAAATTATTAACGAGCACAAAGTTACGCATAGCAGAGCTTGTCTAAAAATAAAAACATACGAATGTATACCGAAGAATGCACTTTACTAATTACGTTTTCATCAAATAATAAAGAAAAAATTACGCAAACACAAAATAATTTTGCTTTATTAAGCGTATCCAGCGACCACCTACAATTTGTTGTCACACATAAAGCCAGAAAACAAATTTTATGAGATAAAAACTCAAAGCAAGTAGCTATGTGTGTATGAATATATGCATATTTGAACATTAGGGTGCCTCCCCCAAAATATATATTTGCCGTTTTTCCACCGGAATTATACTATCTATTATATTTAAAGACTACCGCCATTTTTTTTTTAACGTTAAGATTTACGTGAGCTGGATCGATTTGAAAATAACTGCAAAAATCTATTTTTTTTTTGTATATACAAAAAATTAGTTTTTAAAAGATTTTTTCCTCAACAGATCACCTCAGATGAAGTGTTTAAGAGCTGAAATGATTTAAACAAAAAAATATTTTTAAAAACTAATTTTATTTATAAAACTCTAAATTTTTTGAGGTATTTTTAAATCGGTCCAACTCACGTTAATCTTGATATTTTTAAGAAAAAGTTTGGCAGAAGTCTTATGGCCTTATTCATAAAAATTAAAATAGATTTAAAGAGCTTTATAAAGTGACATTTTCATACAAATTTCCTATTTATAAAGCAGTTAAAGTCGACTTTATTTTATATGAATTCGGGTGTTAAAATATAGGTAATACATTTTAAAATTTCGACGACGCATCCTAATGTACAAACATAAGTATGTACATATGTATGTGGTAGATATATATGTAAAATGGATTCACGAACATTCAGTGTCAATCATAATAATAAACACCTCTGATGAGTCATTGAAAAAATTTTGAGCGCATCTGGCTTGCAGTTACGCGAAGTAAATTTAAGAAGGTAATAAACAAATAATAAAATAGTTTTTGAAAAAAAAAAAATGATAAAAAATAACAGCAATAATAAATAAACAACAATAAAAAATAGTAACATGATAATTAGGAACTCAAATAAGAATTAAAAACAAGCCGCAAAAAAAATATACTACGAATATTGAATTACTTTTCTGAATGCTAGACATTAACGTCTCAAATTACATAGATACTGTATACATATGTATGCCATCGTAATTTAGAAAAAAAAANAAAAAAAAGATTATTTAAGACCGCCAAAATCCGGCAAAAGACAACAGCACTATTTGGCAAAGTAAAAGAACTGGATTAAGTTGTGTGTATGTATGCACATTAGGATGACTCACAAAAAAAAATTGATGCTCTTCCACCGGAATAACATATAAAATTTATTATGATTGAAGACTTCAGCATAAATATTTTGAAAAATATAAGAAGCTGAAATGATTTGAGAATACCTCCAAAAGTCTCACTATTTTGATTGCGTTGATAAAATGTTTAAGCATTTTTATGCAGATCTTGTAAGATTAAGCTCTTCCGTCATCTGAGGTGATTTTTTGGGAAAAATCTTTATAAAAACTAATTTTGTTTATAAAAAGATAGATATTTTGAAGTATTTTCAATTCGACCCAGCTTACATAAATCTTAATATTTGTCTGAAATATTTTTTTGTCGGCTGTCTTTAATATACCCGTAATAGATGTTATAATTTCAATGGAAAAAACAGTATTGACTTTTTTGTTTGGAGAGTGGTGCACTCTAATGTACTTACATACATATGTGTTTAAGTATGTGTGACTTTTGTACTTGTTCGTCCAAGCCGAATTTCTTAAACTGGCATTGCAAAGTGCGCGACCGGCAAGCAGGGTTGCCGTTATGGGCTTTTACTACCAAAATTGGTAGGTTTTTTTTCTCGTTGGTAGGATGTTAGGACACTTAAAATTTTGGTAGGTTTATTTGCTAAAACCCTGTTTACAACATTAGTTAGGCCGATTCTTGAATACGGCTC
>NW_016195922.1:0-2975 GCF_001687245.7 Rhagoletis zephyria | reverse complement strand
AAAAAAGTATACACTTAGGTCTTTTTTTATGCGGTACATGCGTTCCTCATAAAGCCGCAAAAAAAGTTCTTTACTTTCAAAAAACCGCATAAATTCAGATAATCCACGTGAAAAATTCTAAAAAAACCGCATAAAAAATCAGTGGGGCAATATTAAGCAAAAAGAAAATTTATTTTTTATTAATGAAATAAATAAATTTTTGTCTGTATTTTAACCAAAAAAAAAGAAAAAAAATACCACAATAAATACATGAATTATGTAAGAATATAAATACAAATGATTTATCACAAGCATTGTCTCTCACTCACTGAAAAAATGTAATAAAAACTCTCAAAAAAGCAAAACCTCTACAGCGAAAAAATTATTTGAAAAACCGCATAAAAAGAGACCTAAGTGTATATGTATGTATGTATGCATTTTTTAGTAGATAACCTAAATTTGTGCTTATTTTACTTTCGTCACCCGCGTTTGACTGTCAGCATTTGTGTACACTTTATTTAGTAATTAATTAATTAACGCCTCGATTTGGGGCGAGATAACAGTTGGGAGATTGCTAGCGGAAGCGAGTTGCATGCTTGGCAGGAGTGCTAAACGAAAAATTCTCAGCGAGTTGGCAAATGATTTGTCAAGAATGCTTGCGAGTTGTTGTTTATTTGTTTAGTTTAGGATTTTGGCTAAGCAGCGCCTCAGAGATTTATGGCGAGTTATAAAGATTTTTTTTTGGGTTTTTTTTTTTTATTTATGTGCCTAACATTCCGATAGAGCTTCTTGTTTCCTTTCATTTATAAACTCTTGCAATTGAGTAAATTTAATGGTGGCTTTCAAAGCTTTCTTTTTATGTATTTTCACACTTTCACTTACCTAAGTAATGCTTTTCCCGAATTTATGTAATTTAAAACCTACATTAGTCCCATTAAGCTGCATATTATACGTACCTGGAATGAAAAAGAAATTAGAAACAAAAATTAATTTTTATTTTTTTTATTTTTGCATTTAAATTGCTAATATTTTTTAGGCAAAGAAAGAAAGATGTGTTACTATAATATGGGATGCTCTAATTGTTTTCAAATTATACCATTTCACATAGGAGTACAAGTTCAAGCAATCGAACTTTCATCTAAACGAGATTGCATTACTCTTTCGCTCATAGGGGGGAATTATAAAGTCGCCGCTGTCATTTCTGTAGCTTATTTAGTACTGCCTGGATCAGCGACTCGAAATTTTTGAGTTAAGAATTTGCAGAATCGGTAAGTTTACGGGAAAATTTAAGTTTATGGAACACGCAGAGTAAATTCCAGGGTTTCAAAATTCAGATTTGGCAACCAATTTTCCAAGGAATATTAAACGGGAATTTGTTATAGGACTTTTAAGAGGTATTTGAAGCTTTGCCTCTGCGGGGGCGATAAACTCTGCTGATAGTATATACAGTGCAAGAGTTCGAGAGTCTTCAAACTATATAACAATTATTTATATTTAGAATGAGTTTCGAGTGTGCCAGTAAAAATTTGAAAAATGGAATTTTAGTTTCTCAAATCATAGTCATATTTTACTCAATGTAATTTTTGTTTTCATTTGGTGGCACGCCAGTTTTATTACACTAGATTCGTTTGTTTTGGCAAGAAGAACATTTCCGCCGTTTAATTTTAACATTTTTAAGTATCTTAAATTACTAAAATTACAAAATAGCAGCGGCATATTCTGCATGCTGTAGTTTTTTTTTTTTTTACTTTTGGTGGCACACTCCTGAAACTTTACAGATATGTTCTATTCGATGCCAACGTCCATTGCCTCTAATATGAATATTCTATTTGAAAGCTTCCCAAAGTTATTAAAGAAAAAGCAATTGTGATTTTTTCGAGTGATAGTTTCGATACTTTTTCCTAAATAAACGTGAAACTAAAAAAACAATTCGTGAGAATTGCTCATAGGCACACTCCTCGGCTTCAGCAGATGCGTTTTTGTTGTAGTAGTAAAAAGTTTTAGGAAATGCTCCTGAAGAACTAGCCCTGGTTCAGTCCGGTAGTTTAGAGCTACATATATAAATTTAGACATCCCATTTTTCGGTAATTATCCAATTTTTTTACTGCTGTCAGTCTACTCGATCTAAATGCGACCTTGGTCGTATTCCAACAATACTTTCACTAACATCATAACACGTAAAAAAAACTGTCTTCATTAAAAAAAAAAAAATACAAAATTCTTTCTCAAATAAATTATCATAAAACTCACCAAATTTAAGCCATTATGGAAATCCATGTCGACTAGCATTATTTAAAATTTAATTTATCTTACATAAAATCTAAGCGCTCTTTGTCTATTAAGTTAATCCGTGAAAATACCACTTCAATTTTACTATCGTCATGCTTTAATTTTTTATTGCGAACACCCACCCACTTCCCGCTTAATCCATGGCTTAAGTTTTAATTGAAAAGGGCGCACACTTTTCATCGGCACCACAACACAAAGCCAGCATGCTTATCACCACATACGTATGTCTGTATGTATGAACGCAGCTATGAAGCTGCATATATAATCCATGCATGTATGAGCTTTTATAAACGCTTAAAAATACAAGGGTAATCTCCAAGTGAATCTCCAACATTTCTAATCCACAACTGTCGGCATGGCACACAGAAGAATCTTCATAAGTCTCTTACCACACATCAACGCCACGCCAACTAAACGAAAGCTTAACTAATGTCAAGCAGCCAAACATTTACATACAAACGTATGTAGAAATGTTTATTAGGGCTGACCAAAGTTTTTTTTTTTTTTTGACTATGCGCGTATAGAAAATGAGGATTCTACGTGTAATTCTAAGCGAATTTGTCGAAGAAACCGTGGGATTAAAATTAATTTGGAGTTTGGCAAATTCCAAATATAGGTTCCGAGGAAAATGTGAAAATTTTTACTGTTCCGCTCTCGGGTGGAATTTTAAGTAAAAAAAGATAAATGCAGAAATGGATTCTTCTTCT